>NC_141821.1:5018951-5193951 GCF_982586985.1 Callionymus lyra | reverse complement strand
GTCATCACCGCCGGGCCCTCCAGCCACGTCTGATTGATGGGCCCCTCATCTGGTCGAGCACTTCCTGGGTAAGTAGAGGAAACGGACCCACCTGCCGACCGTCAGGACCGTGACCTCGCCGCTGCGGCGCTGGTCGGGCCGCCGCACCGGCACCGGCTTCCTCATCAGCGGCCATTTCTTCTGGCTGCAGCGCGTGCAGATGTTCTTGTGGCCGCCCTCGCCGCCGATGGTGTGCAGGTGGCTGCAGGTGTGCTTGGCGGCGCCGGGCGGCGCCCCCGGGGAGATGGGGGTCGGGGGGGGGCTCGGGCTGCCGGGGGAGACGGGGGAGGCGGGAGGTCTGGAGGAGAGACGGACGTTATTGTTCTGCTCCGGCAGATTCAGATGAAGAATTAAATTTGATCGACCGACAACTTTATCAACATTTTATATCGTCCGTCGTTCCTCGACTCGCCCGCGACGATCAGAGCAACAACACACTTTTCAAATGACAACACAACACTTTTCAAATGACAACACTTTTCAAATGACAACACAACACTTTTCAAATGACAACACTTTTCAAATGACAACACAACACTTTTCAAATGACAACACTTTTCAAATGACAACACAACACTTTTCAAATGACAACACTTTTCAAATGACAACACAACACTTTTCAAATGACAACAACACTTTTCAAATGACAACACAACACTTTTCAAATGACAACACTTTTCAAATGACAACACGAGTGGATCAAAGAAGCAGCAGTTCATCCTTTTTTTTCCTATTTATTGTGATGTTGCCACATATTTGTCTATGAACCCACAAGTGAGAGGGAAACACACAGAGAGATACACACAGACACACACAGCAACATGAAGACTCAGCGATACACAAAGACACGCACATAGACGCAGAAACAAACACAGACACACACACACACACACACACACACACACACACACACAGAAACTAACTCAAAGACACAAAAACAAAAACACGCACACACAAAGAGACAGACGCAGAGATAGACACACACAGAAACATGAATTCTCAGCAATACACAAAGACACGCACATAAACACAGAAACAAAATCAGACACATACACACACAGAAACTAACTCAAAGACACAAAAACAAGAACACACACACACACACAAAGAGACACACGCAGAGATACACACAGAAACATGAAGACTCAGCAATACACAAAGACACGCACATAAACACAGAAACAAACACAGAGACACACACACACAGAAACAAACTCAAAGACAGACACAGAAAAATGAAACTGACACACACAAACACGCACGCACGCACAGAAACATGAAGACATAGAGAAAGACACACAGACACAAACAACGACACACAATGGCACACATAAGAAGACTCCCACGTTCACAAAGATACACACACAGACTAACAAACACAGACACACAGAAACGTGCATAAAAACAGATTTACACATACAAAAACAGACACACAAAGACAAAAGCACAGAGAGACACACACACAGAAAGACAAACAGAAACATGAAGACACAGACAGAGACACACATTTAAACACATACGAGGACTCACACATTCACAAAGATACACACATACACACACACAGACTAATAAACACAGACACATGCATAAAAACAGATTTACACACAAAAACAAAAGCACAGAGACACATACACACAAAAAAAGGGAAACATGAAGACACAAAGAAAGACACACAGACACAAACAGAGACACACAATGACGCACATTTAAACACATACGGAGACTCACACATTCACAAAGACACACAAGTGGAAGTAAGAAGTGGAAACGGAGAAAAAGTGTACGACAACTCGGCGAGAGAAGATGACACGGCAGACGCTGGATGGAGATGTTAATGACAGACCATCAGTTGAAAGAAGCATCTGAATATGGTTTCATCAGGAGCTTTTTTAACCACAAGAGCCACCGTAGGTCAGAGTTTGACCCGATAACTGATGATCAATTAAGTTCATGTATTGATGATTTCAGTATTATCTGATTATTGTGTGGTTGATTTAAATTGTTTTTAACAATGAACTTATTTTTAAATTATCTAATTCAATAATTTGTATAACACAAAAACAAACGCGTAGAAACTAACTCAAAGACACAAAAACATTAAGACACGCACAGGAACACACTAACACACAATCTCACACACACACACTCAATGCCACACTAACACAGAGATGCACACACAAAAAACACGCAGAGAGAGATGCACACAGACACAGGAATACTCAGCAATACACAAAGACACGCACACAAAAACAGAAACAAACACGTAGAAACTAACTGAAAGACACAAAAACATGAAAGCACACACGCAAACACAGACACACACACAAGGCCCCACAAATACAGAGACACACGCAAAAAGAGACACACACGGAAACATGAAGACTCAGCAATACACAAAGACACGCACAGAAACACAGAAACTAACTCAGACACACAAACACACACAAAAAGACAACACAAACACAGAGACACACACACAAAAAGACACACGCTGAGAGAGACACACGCAGAGATACACACGGAAACATGAAGACTCAGCAATACACAAAGACACGCACAGAAACACAGAAACTAACTCAGACACACAAACACACACAAAAAGACAACACAAACACAGAGACACACACACAAAAAGACACACGCTGAGAGAGACACACGCAGAGATACACACAGAAACATGAAGACTCAGCAATACACAAAGACACGCACATTAACACAGAAACTAACTCACACACACAAACACACACAAAAAGACAACACAAACACAGAGACACACGCACAAAAAGACACACGCTGAGAGAGACACACGCAGAGATACACACAGAAACATGAAGACTCAGCAATACACAAAGACACGCACATAAACACAGAAACTAACTCACACACACAAAAAGACAACACAAACACAGAGACACACGCACAAAAAGACACACGCTGAGAGAGACACACGCAGAGATACACACAGAAACATGAAGACTCAGCAATACACAAAGACACGCACATAAACACAGAAACTAACTCACACACACAAAAAGACAACACAAACACAGAGACACACGCACAAAAAGACACACGCTGAGAGAGACACACGCAGAGATACACACAGAAACATGAAGACTCAGCAATACACAAAGACACGCACATAAACACACACAAAAGTTGTTAGTAATAGAATTTTAAATTCAATTGAGAAATGTTGGTTTAAATAAAGCGACCATTTTCTATTGGTTTTAAAAAGGCTAAGAATATTTTTAAAAGGAAACATTTGTTTTTACATACATTTCAATAAATCAAAAATAAATACATGTTTAAAATTCTTAGTCTCTTAAATTAAATTTAAAAATCTAGGTATGAAATCAAGGTCAAACGTAATCGTTTTATCCTCCGTGTCGTCTTTAGGCTTCGGGTCACCTTGACCCTGCGATAACACGAGGGTTAATGTATTTTTGACGTATGGAATTAGAATATAAAACTCTATGTGTTGAGAAAATGGTCTGATGATGTGTTCAGGGTGAAAATATCTATGGCTTCAGAATCTGTCATGTTCTCGTCCAGTGAAGATAAACTTCAAGTGACCAGACGGATTTTTATTTGACTTTTGCCGCCATCTAGTGGCCACTGCTTCGACCTGCAGCCATACAAGAGTTGACGAGTTTCAAACTCACCCGTCAGAGTCGATGCTGTTGTCGTGGATCATGGCTTTCAGAGCCTCTGAGTTTGCTGGAGAAGATCAGAGCGAGAGAGAGAGAGAGATCAAAACAAAACGCTTCAGCAACTTCAGAAGCAAAGCCTTTATTGAAAGATAACCACGAGCGATTAACTTGGTAACACAATTAAAAGCTGCATCACACAATCACTGCTGCGTTACACAACCAGCCTCAAGGGAGAAGCGACGACTGCTGCTGCTCTTCATTCAGAATTAAGTTGGATGGCTTTACTTCTCATGCGTGACACTAAATATTGAGTCGGTCGCTTTTATTTATTTCTGTCTTTTTTTAAATGTTTGAATAAAATATTGATCGTTTTTTTACTAGTTTTGTTGAGTCTCTTGAAATCAAATTTGATGTGTGATACGTCTGAGGAGCATTCATGTGTTGATGAAGCTTCGTGAAGCCCATTAGATGGCGCTCTCTGCTCTATACTGTATATTATCTGCAGCCAAACACTAGTAATAATAGTATCTGCAGACAAACACTAGTAATAATAGTATCTGCAGAAAAACACTAGTAATAATAGTATCTGCAGCCAAACACTAGTAATAATAGTATCTGCAGCCAAACACTAGTAATAATAGTATTTAAAGCCAAACACTAGTAATAATAGTATCTGCAGCCAAACACTAGTAATAATAGTATTTAAAGCCAAACACTAGTAATAATAGTATCTGCAGCCAAACACTAGTAATAATAGTATTTAAAGCCAAACACTAGTAATAATAGTATCTGCAGCCAAACACTAGTAATAATAGTATTTAAAGCCAAACACTAGTAATAATAGTATCTGCAGCCAAACACTAGTAATAATAGTATTTAAAGCCAAACACTAGTAATAATAGTATCTGCAGACAAACACTAGTAATAATAGTATCTGCAGCCAAACACTAGTAATAATAGTATCTGCAGCCAAACACTAGTAATAATAGTATCTGCAGCCAAACACTAGTAATAATAGTATTTAAAGCCAAACACTAGTAATAATAGTATCTGCAGCCAAACACTAGTAATAATAGTATTTAAAGCCAAACACTAGTAATAATAGTATCTGCAGCCAAACACTAGTAATAATAGTATTTAAAGCCAAACACTAGTAATAATAGTATCTGCAGACAAACACTAGTAATAATAGTATCTGCAGCCAAACACTAGTAATAATAGTATCTGCAGCCAAACACTAGTAATAATAGTATCTGCAGCCAAACACTAGTAATAATAGTATTTAAAGCCAAACACTAGTAATAATAGTATCTGCAGCCAAACACTAGTAATAATAGTATTTAAAGCCAAACACTAGTAATAATAGTATTTAAAGCCAAACACTAGTAATAATAGTATCTGCAGCCAAACACTAGTAATAATAGTATCTGCAGCCAAACACTAGTAATAATAGTATCTGCAGCCAAACACTAGTAATAATAGTACCTGCAGCCAAACACTAGTAATAATAGTATCTGCAGCCAAACACTAGTAATAATAGTATTTAAAGCCAAACACTAGTAATAATAGTATCTGCAGCCAAACACTAGTAATAATAGTATCTGCAGCCAAACACTAGTAATAATAGTATCTGCAGCCAAACACTAGTAATAATAGTATCTGCAGCCAAACACTAGTAATAATAGTATCTGCAGCCAAACACTAGTAATAATAGTATTTAAAGCCAAACACTAGTAATAATAGTATCTGCAGCCAAACACTAGTAATAATAGTATTTAAAGCCAAACACTAGTAATAATAGTATTTAAAGCCAAACACTAGTAATAATAGTATCTGCAGCCAAACACTAGTAATAATAGTATCTGCAGCCAAACACTAGTAATAATAGTATCTGCAGACAAACACTAGTAATAATAGTATCTGCAGCCAAACACTAGTAATAATAGTACCTGCAGCCAAACACTAGTAATAATAGTATCTGCAGCCAAACACTAGTAATAATAGTATCTGCAGCCAAACACTAGTAATAATAGTATCTGCAGCCAAACACTAGTAATAATAGTATCTGCAGCCAAACACTAGTAATAATAGTATCTGCAGCCAAACACTAGTAATAATAGTATCTGCAGACAAACACTAGTAATAATAGTATCTGCAGCCAAACACTAGTAATAATAGTATCTGCAGCCAAACACTAGTAATAATAGTTTCTGCAGCCAAACACTAGTAATAATAGTATCTGCAGCCAAACACTAGTAATAATAGTATCTGCAGCCAAATACTAGTAATAATAGTATCTGCAGCCAAACACTAGTAATAATAGTATCTGCAGCCAAACACTAGTAATAATAGTATCTGCAGCCAAACACTAGTAATAATAGTATCTGCAGCCAAACACTAGTAATAATAGTATCTGCAGCCAAACACTAGTAATAATAGTATCTGCAGCCAAATACTAGTAATAATAGTATTTAAAGCCAAAAACTAGTTATAATAGTATCTGCAGCCAAACACTAGTAATAATAGTATCTGCAGCAAACACTAGTAATAATAGTATCTGCAGCCAAACACTAGTATAAATAGTATCTGCAGCCAAACACTAGTAATAATAGTATCTGCAGCAAACATTAGTAATAATAGTATCTGCAGACAAACACTAGTAATAATAGTATCTGCAGCCAAACACTAGTAATAATAGTATCTTTACTTTCTCAACAAGTCTATATTGAAATATTAGTCTACACCCTATAGATCTATGGCAGTCATCGATTGTGGATGAATGTTGATTTATAGCTTAATAAACCTGTCATCTTTGACATAAGAGTCATAGATGAAAATATTATGTTTTGATTATCAATTTTATTTAAAGTTATGTACTCAAAATCATATTTAATGATCCGAGACCTTCAATTGGCTGAAAATCTAAATTCGTGTTTAAACAACCGATGGATATAGAAAAAGATAATTGAACTAATAAATAATTAAAAAAGGATTAGCAAACGTGGATTTTAAACAGTATAGAGTACGACCGTGATAGTAAAGGATTACAAGGAAGACGCAGCTGAGTCAATGCTCTCAATTTGAAAGCCGAGTGTTTATTTCCTCCTATTAAATGTTGTTTTGGAAATTTAGATAGATTTTCCTTTATCATTCCCACAAGGGGAAAGTTTAGACGCAACACATCATGTCACGTTTACCGTAAAGTTTAGAGAGAACGCTCAAGATTTAAGTTTGGCTCAAGAGTGAAGAATCCCGAGGGACGGCAAGAGGTGCTGCAATGACAGATAGACCCGCCTTTTGTTGCTTCTGATTGGTTGATATTGCGTCAACGGATCTGCAAGCATTATATTGACATTCAGTTAACGCCGCGCGTCAGGTTTAATACAAAGTTGCATGAGAATAAAAACAGATTTTTCAACCGTTATTAAAATGTTTTATGGGAGAGGTTCACTGTGTGACCAGGAGGTGGCAGTGTTTGTCCGTCATTTGAAACAAGTGAGTTTCTAATATTACCGACAGCACGTTGGTGGATCAGTATTACCTCAAGAAAAATGATGTTCAAGTTTATTTTTAGATCGTTGGTGTTGCTTGGAGTCAATGTTTGTACTCTAAGAAATATACATTACAAGTGTGTGTCCCTGTATTTGTTGAGACAAATGATGTGAAGAATATGCTTTTATCCACCTTTAACTGTTAAGTAAAATCTGATATTTATGAGGTTATTTTAACAGTATTTAAGGCTTTTTGCAGAATTAAAGGTTCAGGTTTATTTCTATTTAAGCAAAAAAGTACTGAGACGACCACAACTATAAACTGCAGGTTTATATTGACATGGATAATGCGCTAAATATAAATGTTATATTAAACATGAAAACATGCACTATTAAATGGTTTGGATTATGACTAAGAAAATGTCCAAAATCCTCCTATTTTTACACTTACACACACATACATCTTCATATAATATAGAGAAACTGAAACAATGAAGGGAAACCATCATATATATATATATATATATATATATATATATATACACAGCTATGTTCAGAATAATAGCAGTCCAACATGACTAACCAGATAAATCACTGTTTTTGGTATAAAACATAATAATCAATGGAAAATAATTTACCAGCAGGTGTAGTAAAGTCAGAGGAACCAACAGACCCAACTTTAATGATTTGAATACTACTGGGTCTGTGTAATTGACTAATTAAGTAAAAGGGGCGTGTTCAAAAAAAATAGCAGTGGAGTTCAATCCGTGAGATCATTCATTTTGTGAAAGAAACAGGTTTCAATCAGGCCCTTATTTAAGGATGAAGCACATGTTGTGCCTGCAATTCTCTGTGAAAACTGATGAAAGATGGGTCGTGCCAAACGTTGTTCAGAAGAAATGCGCGCTTTGATTAAAAAGTTGATTGGAGAGGGGAAAACGTCTAAAATAGTGCAGGAAATGATCGGCTGCTCAACTAAAATGATCTCCAATGCTTTAAAATGGAAAGACAAACCAGAGAGACGTGGAAGAAAACGTAAGACTACCATTCGAATGGACCGAAGGATAGTCAGAATGGCAAAGACTAAGCCAAGGGTCTGCTCCAGGGAGATCAGAGACGGTCTGAAGGTACCTGTGAGTGCTGTGACCATTAGAAGACGCTAATGTGAAGCTAATCTACAGCAAGAAGGCTCCGCAAAGTCCTACTGTTGCAAAAAAGACATGAGCTGAAGAGGATTGCATTTGCCAAACATCATGTCGACTGGCCTCTGGAGAAATGGAGAAACATTTTGTGGATGAAAGTAAGATTGTTCTTTTTGGATCCAAGGGCCGCAGACAGTTTGTCAGACGAGCCCCAAACACTGAATACAAGCCAGAGCGCACTCTGAAGACCGTGAAGCATGGTGGTGCAAGATCATGATATGGGGCTGTTTCTCTTACCATGGTGTCGGGCCTTTATATCGCATACCAGGGATCATGGATCGATTTGGATACATCACAATACTTGAGGAGGTCATGCTGCCTTATGCCGAATGGGAAATGCCCCTGAAATGGGTGTTTCAACAGGACAATGACCCCAAACATACCAGTAAGGAGCCAAATCTTGGTTCCAGACCAACAGAATTGAGGTTATGGAGTGGCCAGCCCAATCCCCAGACCTTAATTCAATTGAGCACTTGTGGTGTGACATAACATTTGCTGTTTCTGAGGCAAAACCCAAAAATGCAGAGGAATTGTGGAAGGTTGTCCAATCTTCCTGGGCTGGCGTACCTGTTCAGAGGTGCCAGAGGTGGGTTGACGCCATGCAGCACAGATGTGCAGCAGTTATCAAAAACAGGGGTTATTCAACCAAATATTAGTTAACTAATTGTCAGGATTGCTAAATGTTAATATTTTTTCAGTTTATTTAGTAAATATTTGGGTTTGTAATGAGAAATGCCGACACTGCTATTTTTTTGAACACAGAATTATCACCTTTTCCTTCATATTCTGTTAAGTAATTAAATATTGATACTTTTTTCTTTATGATTTGTTGTGAAATACCATGTGCAGCGTTCCTAATGAAAGAAAATAAAAACTATTATAAGGATTTTGAACTTTATTCACTTTTTTAAAAACACTGCTATTATTTTGAACATAGCTGTATATATATATATATATGTATATGTGTGTGTGTGTGTGTGTGTGTGCGTGCATGCGTGTCCGTTTGGTAAATTAATGGTTAAAACCTTAAATAAAGATTATAAACAGAACTTTTTATAGTGAAAGTAAAGGCATTTTTACACACAAAGAGCTTTGGACTGTTTAACTGTACGTACCTTGATTCTTCATGATGCAGTGAACGATCTGTCCGACCGTGTCATCGTTCTCACTGAAGGTGTCGTTGAGCTCTGAAAATAAAAGACGAGTCAATCGAACCAGCATTTCAAGATGCAACAATGGAACCACTTTAGGTTTGTTCAATTCTAATGCAAATGCCTGAAGAAACAAAAGTAAAAACTGAAAGAATGTACATTCATAGAAACTGCAATAACTAAAAATCCATCCCTGACATCCCTTTCATCTCTAAAAGTTGCCCCAAACTTATACATTTTTATTGATTATTACCGTCTGAATTGTGTTTTCTCTAAAGTAACATTGCCATGCGACTCTTGACGAGACATGAGACTTGTTTAATTCAAGTTTACAATAAAAATTAAACCTTCTAACCAATGAAAATGAGTAAAATCTGCTTTATTTTTACAGTTTTTTCATCTAAAGATGGGTCTGTGGATATAATGCCGACATTATACTGCTCCAAGTCTCGTACCCCTGACCCTCTAATGCACATCTGACCAGAATATCACAAGATGGTTTGAGACACAAGACTTGTTATTTTAATCAACGCTGCTGAGGGCAAATGGCAAACGCCAGAATGTAGCGTAGAAACCTGATCACGGTGAAAAGCCTTCGTTTGAATAGGAGAGCAAAGAAAAGACGAGCTCGTATGTTTGTTGTTTTTCCATCGACTCTTTGTCTGCGTGTCGACACCTCCCTTCTGACGAACAAAAGGCAGAACCAGATTCAAACCCTTCTGGATGGCTCTACGAATCAGCCGGACACTCTCCTCTTTTTTCTCACTATAATTTCCCTCACTCTTCTCCTTATCCATCTGTCTACCCCCCCATCCTTCCTCCCAGCCGGTCAAAGCGGCAGGCCGTCAACAATGAGTCTGGTTCCGCTCGAGGTTTCTGCCTTCTAAAAGGAAGTTTTTCCTCGCCATAGCTCACTGTACAGTGTTTCACTTCTTGCTCTTTGTTGAATTGCTGGATCTATTTTTCCTTAATCAACTCTAGTCTTATTTCAACTGTATGGTGTCTTGAGATAACTTTGTTATGATAAGACACTTTAAATAAAATTGAATTGAATTGACACATGCGGGTCCGAAACCGACCGTGGCCTCGTAACATAAACGCTTTCTCATTTTCCATTAGGAAGGTGTTTATGTTACGATGTTGCCGGTCTTTTGAAGGATGCCGGACGATGTTTTAGGAGAAGATGCTACTCGACGTGGATGAGAAATGCCACCTCAGTAAGTGGCGAGATAATGCATCGCGACCACATGTAAGCCAATGAAACACAGAACGGCGAGATAGAACAAAACTCTGTCACCAGCGAACACACCCCGTCTGTGAGGGAGGTTTTCCACTCCTTGAAAGACTCAATAAATCTAGGATGGGCTTTTAGCATCTCGCTCTCTAAGCTGTTTAAGTTGCTGGTGTTAGTTCTGGGAATTTCATGGTTTAACTGAAAGTGTCTCCAGTTTAGATAAAATAATTCATACAATTTCCATATATTTGTATTTTTAATTAGCCTTAACAGTAGTACAAGTGTAAGAAAAGATAGTTTCTTCCATATACTGCGTTATTTTTATCACAATTCTTCGATACTGAATAGCTGCATACTGTTTGAATTTGTAAAAATGTTTTGCTTCTAAATCCATCATAGCCATTTTATGGTTTACATTACAATAAAGTGTGTGTACAATTTTATTTTATTTACATTTAACATGCAAATATTCACAGTGTTGCTTTATTGTGTTGCAATTACACCTCCGGGCCACTAGATGGTAGTAGGGTACTGAGGACGAGAGGATATAGTGACTCCCAGCAGCTTTTAAAGCTGATGTTTGGACATATTTTGTTTGAAAACAAATGAAAGCAGTTATGACTGAGGACGAGAGGATACAGTGAGTCCAGCAGCTTTTAAAGCTGATGTTTGGACATATTTTGGTTTGAAAACAAATGAAAGCAGTTACGACTTCGTCAAGAGTCGTGTGGTCTGTAAATACTACAACACCAGAGTCAAGTACTGGACAATACTACACATATATACTTGTTACAACAGTATCACAATATATCGCAATATATCGTGCCGTTGTATCGTGATACTTATCCCCAGATAACTGCTAATAACACAGCTAGTAGAGAGAACTTGAAGTTGATATGGTTATAATACCTCATGTCTGAACTCCTGTATTTGGGCGAAGTCAGTTATGTAACTCTGTCCGATGATGGGAAGAGGTTTGTTTCAGGGGAGGAGAAATTCCCCGGCATACGTGTTGCCGCCTCGCCTCAGGCCAAGATCAAGTTACAACTCATTTAAATCCCTGAATAAGGAAGAGGGCCATAAAGTTTGTCCCATTCCATTCAACATTTGTCTGTTGTTGTCCTTAAAACATAAACTAAAGACATGATAATCAGGAAGATTATTATTCATTTCAAGGAGTTCAAAAAATAGTTTTTTCTCCAGTATTAACAGAATGGCTTGTATTATAATTAATATTGTGTGTTTATGGAACAATGATCAGTTGAGTTAAACAACGTCAATGAAAACACGTAGAAAACCAATAACGACATTTAAAAAATCTACAACTGAGAAAGTGACATCGAGAACAATAAAAACCTCAATTAACCTTCAAAATTATATTTTTTGTAATAATAAAAATTGTTGAATTCATTAGAAAACTGGGTCTTTTTTTGAAGATTTCAATGTAAATAAATTATGTGTAAAAAGAAAAAAGGAATTGTTACCATCCAGGAATCTACTATACTTTTTTTATTATAATTTCTTTTTTACCACTGAATGTATTCATGCATTGTAAAATATAAATAAACAGCAAAAGAACAATTGAAACTTTAATGTTTTTTCAAATTCAAAGTCTGATTTTATGCTATAAAAATCCGGTGTTTGAGTTTTACTTGTTCTTTGAATATGAAGATCAATATGAGGCCAAATGCAATTTCCGATCATCTCCAGAGCTACTTGCCTGTAGCCGTGTGGGCGTCGTTCTCCACCTCGTCCTCATCTTGAGCGTCGGTCGTGCAGCGGTAACCTTTCCTCTTGAGGATGTAGCAGATCAACACGCCCAGCAGGCCCAGCAGGAAGAAAATAGGAAGCACCACGAAGGCGGTCAGGTCGCCGCTGCCCTTTTCTGACCCGTCCTTGGCCGTGACAACGGTTGTCTGGTTCGCTGGAGGACGGAGAGGTGTGGAAAGGTTTGATCAGGAAATCTTTCAAACAGCTGTTCTTTATTCTGGGCGACTTAAAATAGAACTATAGTAATCTCTGTAGGTCAGACAGAAGATATGGAACCGAGCAGAGGCTGTTGACACACTTGTGTTAGTATTTTTGAAAGGTTTTCAATGACTGATTACAATATTTTGCTGCAGGGGGATTAAAAAAAAAAAATAATATCAGGACCAGAGGAGAGAAATCCTTCCAGGCTATTGCTCCTAAGCTTTGGGACCATCTCTGTGTTTGATGATCTACTGACTCCTTCAAGAAACATCTCTGTGTTTGATGATCTACTGACTCCATCAAGAAACATCTGTGTTTGATGATCTACTGACTCCTTCAAGAAACATCTCTGTGTTTGATGATCTACTGACTCCTTCAAGAAACATCTCTGTGTTTGATGATCTACTGACTCCTTCAAGAAACATATGTGTTTGATGATCTACTGACTCCTTCAAGAAACATCTGTGTTTGATGATCTACTGACTCCTTCAAGAAACATATGTGTTTGATGATCTACTGACTCCATCAAGAAACATCTGTGTTTGATGATCTACTGACTCCTTCAAGAAACATCTGTGTTTGATGATCTACTGACTCCTTCAAGAAACATCTGTGTTTGATGATCTACTGACTCCTTCAAGAAACATCTGTGTTTGATGATCTACTGACTCCTTCAAGAAACATCTGTGTTTGATGATCTACTGACTCCTTCAAGAAACATCTTAATACCTTTTTTTTTGTGCTTTTTCTTCACTTTCTTGTTGCTCATCTGGCAGATAAAAACATTAGCCATAAAACTCTCTGAGTTAATGGAAACGAGTCAGTCATTCATCTTCAGTACGGATGTGGTTCGTACCTGAACCACAGCAGGGCTTTTCTATGCAGCCTCATGAGGAATTTTGCAGCTTCCTGTTCAGAATAAAGTCCATTTTTAAAGCGTGTGAAAAGATGGTAGTGGGATGCAAGCGTCATCAATATTCCACTCATCATCATCCGTCAATAATGACTTCATACATAAATCAACTAGATGAATTAAATATAATCGACATCACTTAATCATCAGCATATTAGTTACATTCTTCCTTGACTTTTACATTAGGTTGTCATTCATGTTTGATCGTCTCTAATCTTTACAAGCCTAAAATACTCATTTGTAGTTTCGAATTAAATAAACGCACACAATGAGTTCTAATTTTTTTCTGTGAATAATTGAAGATATAACACACAACACGTTAAGGACAACGTTAAGACAATCGACCACATCGGAGTGTAGTTTAGGTTAGAAAAAGATGGTGGACATTATGAGGGCATGTTAGGTCAACTTGTGTTTCATTTTGAATAAAATGATAGTTTAATATTCTTTTATGGTCGAACAGAGGAAAAGGTTCCAGACAGTTGTATGTCATAACCTCATTTCCTTTTATAGCCCAGTTACAATATTCAATAAAGTATATATTTTAAAGATCAAGATAAAACTGAGAACACAACAGGAGTTCCAGAGAATCAAGGAAAAGCCTGAACAAATAAAAGTGTCTTCAGATGTTTCTTGAAGGAGTCAGTAGATCATCAAACACAGATGTTTCTTGAAGGAGTCAGTAGATCATCAAACACAGATGTTTCTTGAAGGAGTCAGTAGATCATCAAACACAGATGTTTCTTGAAGGAGTCAGTAGATCATCAAACACACAGATGTTTCTTGAAGGAGTCAGTAGATCATCAAACACAGATGTTTCTTGAAGGAGTCAGTAGATCATCAAACACAGATGTTTCTTGAAGGAGTCAGTAGATCAAACACAGATGTTTCTTGAAGGAGTCAGTAGATCAAACACAGATGTTTCTTGAAGGAGTCAGTAGATCATCAAACACAGAGATGGTTCCAAAGCTTAGGAGCAACAGTCTGGAAGGATTTCTCTCCTCTGGTCCGGAAGTTCAGGAACCATCAGTAGATTCTGATCCACAGACCTCAGAGCCCGAGCTGGGGTGTAAGTCTGGATCAAATGACTGATGGAAGGTCTGACCATGAATAGATCTGAAAGTAAGAACCAGAATTTTAAAATGATCCTGAAAGAAACTGGCAGCCAGTGAAGAGTTTGAAGGAGAAATGTAAGTTCTTCTACTAGAGCGCCTCAGAATTCTGGCTGCAGAGTTTTGTATGAACTGCAGGTGAGACAGATCCTTCTTAACAACATCAGAACATCAGTATGTGGTCCGACGGATTGTTGGCGTCAGATCAAAATAGGAAAACGTTGAAACACAGAGAATTAAAATAGATAAAGCATGAAAAGATAAGAATACAAGTTCACAATCATGATTTTTGTCAAGGTTTACAATTTTGTCATGTAACTGAAGCTTCAAACCATCCTGTTACCGAGTACAACACAGAGATTTATGATCTCCGATACATTGCATATTGGTTTCTGCCTCTGTTCAAAATCGTCGACATATTCCCTTCCAGCAGTCAGACAGAAACAGATATAATCTTGTAGGGCTGCTTCCAATAGGTACTACATTTCATAACGGATATATCGAATAACCTAAGTTACCGTATTTTTCAGAATATATGGCACACTTTGGTTGTTCTTCCTGACCTCAAACCGTGATGAAATCAAATCCATCAAAATAATGGGAAACTACGAAGCCATGTCAAGACCTTGGTCAAGAGGCTCAGGTGGAATACTGAGAGCAGCGGGTTAGACAACCCGTCTGACGACAATCCGTCTTTATTTGCTTCTTGTCCCCGCTGTGTATGTTCAATCCGAGCCCCCCTGACCCATGTAGGCCCCTTCACTCACTTCACCCTTCCATTGTGTGAGCAACATGCTGCGTCAGACTGAACGTTGCAACACTTGTTTACACAGTGACCATCCTGTGACCGCTGAGAATCAACCATTGTTACCGTCTGGATCAGTCCCACGCCTCCATTCACAGGACGTGTAACGACCAATAAAGTCAATTCAAAGGACTGTGTGATGAAGAGGTTTTGGCAGCATCTATAGTTTGAAACACTTAATACACATGAATATAATTCCTGTGTTTATTCTCATCGCGTTGACTGTAGTTAGTTTGAGACACCGAGGTTAAAATTCCACTTAACAAGACAAAAATGAGTTAAAAATACGGAGAAAACAAAAGTAAATACCCTTTTTATAAATTAAATCTGTGTGCAAAACAGGAAAAACTAAATATGAGTTTTAAAACATTTTCACCATTAATCAATAAAGTTTAATCTTTAATTGTTTGCTCAAGTTATCATTTGATAACAGTGAAGAAGAAGACAATGTCTGGCTTCTAGAGTTGACAGGTGTGGCGAGCAATTTACAAAATGATGTTTGTTTCCTAGATAAGATATTAGCCCGACAACAGCATGGTTGAAAGATGTGAATAAACAAATCAATGTTTACATGACAAACTTAAACATGCAACAGCATTGGGGGGGGGTCGTCCACATAAAAACAAATTCTTCTACTACAATATGGACCATTTAATAGCATGATAATAATATATCACCACATATTTTTTCATAGCATAACTTGAAAACGTCCTGTCGAACAATTAAAAAATAAACTGCTTTTGTTTTCTCTCCCTTTATTTGGAAGTGATATTTTCATGATGCCAAGAAAATGCATCGGGTAAATTAAAACGGACGACAATTGTTGTATCCAAGATATATTTCGTCATATCACCCGCCACGATTACTGCCACGATACTTTATATAGTGATACTGTAGTAACATGGATATGTGAAGTATTGTCGAGTACTTGACTCTGGTGTTGTAGTATTTACAGACCACATGACTCTTGACAAAGTTGTAACTACTTTCATTTGTTTTCAAACCAAAATGTGTCCAAACATCAGCTTTAAAAGCTGCTGGAGTCACTGTATCCTCTCGTCCTCAGTCATCACCAGGATCTGACAGGATTTCATTGGACATTTAGTAGCGAAGGACGTAATTGCAACACACCACTGAATAAATGCTGTGAATATTTGCATTTAATTGTAAATAAAAATATATATTATAACTTCATTTTACATTTGCAAGCAAGAAATTAAAAAATACAGTGCTGTTGAATACAGATACATAATGCTGGAAAATAATATGGGAATATATCGCTATATGGATATTTTCCAGCACCAGTACACAAACAAATATAATAGCACCTGCTGGGCTGAAATCCATATTTTTAGATCATTATTGTCATTGTTTTCTTGTTTAATGAAAAAACTAAATTGTTGGAATACGTTATAATATAATAAGAATCAAAGTCCTGTCAGATTTTAGTACCAAAAATTGGCTAAAAACAAAAGCATTTCTTCACTGATATGTGCATCTGACATAAATATAAATTCACAAGAAGGCATTTTAGTTACAGATCAATACAATCAGAGCAATACAATATCACACAGAGACAAAAATCAATACCTAACAGGCCTCGACATCAGCCTGGTGATATCAGAGGCTTTCACTACAAAAAGCCACACCTAAAAATCACAGCAAACAAGTCGTGATCATTCAACTGTTGGATAATTCTAACACAAGTACAACCAGTTGTCAGTATAGAATACAGGTGATTATTATTAAAAATCAATTCATCAAATAAAGGTTATGTGCTGAATATTATGCTCAACATGAAAAATAAGAATATAAGTCTGTGTTTTGTCTGCATCCAAACTATTATGATAAAAAGTCTTTATCAAGCGGTTTATACTGCGTTGCACATCACGACAACATTAACAACCTTTTCGCTGCATTAATCTTCTCGTGGGCTTCATAGTCACGACTGCATCTCTGGAACGATGCCGTACAAACAGTCGTTGTAATCATCATGCCATCAACACCTCTTCCTCCGCTGACAAAACTGTCATCTTCTCAAAAAGGCTCACGTATGCTCAGCCATGTTTTCACGAGCAAATTGATTTAAAAAATAATTATCGTCACTTATAGATAGTGATGCGCTGACGACGCTTCATGAAGCGCTGTTGTATTTTCAGCAGGTGGCGCCCTTGGCTTAAAAATGATGCCGGGTTTCAATGGACTATCTTTTAAAACAATAGATTATAGGTATTATAGAGTGACATCTAGTGGACTCTGAAAATAAAGAAATCTTCAGACACACACTTTACCTGATTTTGTACGACCACATATGTATGTATATGTCAAAGTACAGATTTGGAATCCAGTAGTATCTGGAATCCTCCTAGTACAGACTGGAATTCCAATTCCAACTACTGAACTGGGATCTGAATATTGGAATTCCAATCTGTACTAGGAGGATTCCTGATTCTACCAGTGAACTCCAAACCTCTACTAGGAGAGATTAGAATCCTACTACTGTATTGGGATCTGAATATTGGAAATCCAATCTGTCAAAAGGAAAAATGGGAATTCTACCAGGACAATCTCCAATTCTAAAAGGAGAAATTTGGATTACATCAAAATGTTTTGGAAAATAGACTGAATCATGGAATTCCAATCTGTACTAGTAGGATTCCAATCTCTACTAGGAGACATTTGAATCCTACTACTGTATTGGGATCTAAATATTGGAATTCTAATCTGTCCTAGGACAAATAGGAATTGTACCAGGACAATCTCCAATTCTAATAGGAGAAATTCAGATTACATCTAAATGTTTTGGAAAATACGCCGAATCATGGAATTCCAAACTGTACTAGTAGGATTCCAATCTTTACTAGGAGAGATTGGAATCCTAGTACTGTATTGGTCCTAGGACAAATGGGAATTGTACCAGGACAATCTCCAATTCTAAGAGGAGAAATTTGGATTTACCTCAAAAACTGTATGTAACCAAACCCTAACCCATATCAATATTATGCTCCAAGTTCAGTAGCAGGATTTCAATCTGTACTAGTACAAATTGGAATAACTAGTAGGAATCCAGATCCTACTTGATTCCAATCTGTACTGTGACATATTATTTATATATATATATATACAGAGCTTCAACATAAGTGTACAAAGACCATATTTATTTGTACTTTTATCTCATAGAAAATGATTTTTTTTGTGTCATAAAAAAACATTTCTTCGCAAAGGACACATCTATCCCGACTCCAACATAGTCTTCCTTCTAATGAGGTTGGATGCATTTAAACAGGTGCATTCTTAGCAAGAATCTAAATTCTCAGTTATTTCCTCCATTACTCTTATTGTTGTATTTAATTTTAGTAGATAGTTTTTTTGGAGTGAAGAAGAAGAAAAAAGCAACATCACTTGTATGTATTTGTACAAATGTATACATGCCTGTATTATTATCAATAAACATATTTGAAATGAATAAGAACACTATATTTCTTTAAAACCAAACTGAAATAACCATGTTTAAAGTGGGCAAACATAATGATCTACTTCTATGTTCTACTTTGTATGTTCTACATACTATGTTCCATGTTCTACTTGGTGTGCGGATACATTTTCTATGGACTTTACTTTATGTTTCTAGTAAGGATTTCCTCACATCCCATGATATTGAAAGCAAACTCCTGTTCTGTTGTATTGTCATTCGCTGGATGACAACAGAATCAGAAGGAAAGGGACGAACCAGCTGGAGAAAAAAAATCGTCTACATGTTTAATAGAAACATGTCAATAAATGAAGTAGTTTTTTTGTTTGTTTGTTTTAAAATACATAAACATTGAATTATATTAAAACCACAATGGGTAAAGGGGGGAAATTGAACGAAAGGAAATGTTGCTCATATGGTTCATAAATCGTATTATCTCTAATAGAAGCGCATCAAAACGTCTATTGTTATTTAAGCGCGTCAAGTTAGGACACGGAACTTTTCCATGGCAACAAAACTTCGACCAACTAAGAAACAACATGTCACGAAGGAACACGCAAAAAAAATCTTTTTAGTGTTTTGACATACAACCGCTTTCTCTTGTGACGTCACAGACGTGGAAAAACTTCCAAAGCAAGAAAAGAAAAAGATGGAAAATAAAACAGGGAGAAGGAGGGGAACTAACTTACGGTTAGCGGAGTCCGCCATGAAGGGACTGGTCAGCGACAGACCCGGGACCGGACACGTATGTTCGGGTTCAGGGAGCCGAGGTGAGTCGTGCAGGGAAGGAGGGACGCGCGTACGCCAACGTACTTCCTGATTCACCAACGTCGGTTACGCCCTTTCTTAAAGTGACACTCGTGTCTGACGGACAGCGTAGGATTTAAACGTAAGCGTAGAAATAAACGTTAAAAAAAAGAAAGAAAAAAAAAGTAAAATACATACGATGTTCAACCATTTAACTATAATTATTATAATCAAGAATAATGTCATTAAATAATGACAATTAAACTGTTAAAAAATCTAGATACAACATTTATAGCAGTAATGGATGATATTAAGTAAGTAAGTAAGTAATTTGTATTTATATAGCGCTTTTCTAGACCAGGGTCACAAAGCGCTTAAACAAACAAAACAAAATTCAATAAAATATATACTTTAAAGGTCAAGATAAAACTGATAACACAACAGGAGTTCCAGAAAATCAAGGAAAAGCCTGAACAAATAGAAACGTCTTAAGATGTTTCTTGAAGGAGCCAGTAGATCATCAAACACAGAGATGGTTCCAAAGCTTAGGAGCAACAGCCTGGAAGGATTTCTCTCCTCTGGTCCTGAACCGTGTTCAGGAACCATCAGTAGATTCTGACCCACAGACCTCAGAGGCCGAGCTGGGGTGTAAGGCCGGATCGGATCAGTGATGTAAGGAGAAGCTTGACCATGAATAGATCTGAAAGTAAGAACCAGAATTTTAAAGTTGATCCTGAAAGAAACTGGAAGCGAATGAGGAGTTTTAAGGATCGGAGAAATGTGAGTTCTTCTACTAGAGCGGGTCAGAATTCTCGGTGCAAAGTTCTGAATCAACTGCAGGCGAGACAGATCCTTCAGGTTTAGACATGAAAACAAACTGTTGCAATAGTCCAGGCGAGAAGACACAAATGATAGATAAGATGCCTCGGAGGTTTGGTGAGAGAATATTGGGAAGCACACAGGACCATGAAGTCCAAGGAACACACCAGACAGGTCAGAGATAAAGTTGTGGAGAAGTTCAAAGCAGGGTTAGGCTATAAAAAGATTTCCCAAGCTTTGAACATCTCACGGAGCAACTGTTCAATCCATTATCCGGAAATGGAAAGAGTATGGCACGACCGCAAACCTACCAAGACACGGCCATCCACCTTAATTTACAACGAACAAGGAGAGCACTGACAAGAGATGCAGCCAAGAGGCCCATAGTGACTCTGTCCCACTGTCAAGCATGGTGGTGGTAGCATGATGCTCTGAGGGGCTTCTCTTCAGCAGGGACAGATGGTCAGACTTGATGGGAGGATGGATGGAGCCAAATACTGGGCAATCTTGGAAGAAAACCTGTTGGAGTCTACAAAAGACTTGAGACTGGGGTGGAAGTTCACCTTCCAGCAGGACAACAGCCCTAAACATAAAGCCAGAGCTACAATGGAATGCTTTAAAACAAAACATATTCATGTGTTAGAATGACCTAGACATAAATCCCATCGGGAATCTTTGGCCAGATCTGAAACCCAACGTTAAAAACGCTCTCCATCTAATCTGACTGAGCTTGTGCTGTTTTGGAAAGAAGAATGGGCAAAAATCTCAGCCTCTAGATGTGCAAAGCTGGTAGAGACATACAAAAGACTTGCAGCTATAGTCGCAGCAAAAGGTAGTTCCACAAAGTCAGTGATTCCCAACCTGTGGGCCAAGGTATTGCAAGTGGGCCGCAAAATAGTTTCCAAAATGGTATTTTTTTGAGGGAGGGTGGATGTAATTATATAAAAATAAAATACACAATGTTTTAAATGTAAAACTCGTTAAGTTTAAAAGGATATTAAACCTTTTTTAAATATTATTTTCGTTATATTGTTTTTCCTTCGAGTATTACACATGTGAAGAGGAAATGAGAACGCATTATAATGTGTTCGTATTAATGGGGTTGGAGGTGGGCCGGAAAGGTTTTTGAGACCTAAAAGTGGGCCCTGAGTTGGAAAAGGTTGGCGACCACTGCACAAAGTCTTGACTCCGGGGGGCTGAATACTTTTGCACACTGCACTTTTCAGTATTTTATTTGTGACATTTTTTTTAAAAATCATGTATAATTTTCTATGTACTTCGCAATTGTGTGACACTTTGTGTTGGTCTTTCATATTAAATTCTCATAAGATATATTTATGTTTGTTGCGTAAAATGTGACAATGTGGGTGTGAATACTATTAGTATCTATCTACTTTTAGAACTATTTACTTTTAGATCTATCTAATTGTGCAAGCTGTAGATAGATAGATAGATAGATTGCACACAGCAATACAGGCGATAGATTGATAAAACAAGAACAAAGTGCAATAAAAAGATAATTGCAAGATGACATAATCTAAAGATAAAGAACAAGAACAAGACGGACAGACCGAGAACCCACCACTATGTATAATAAATGCATCATACTCCTGCTTGTTTATAGTAAGTAAGTAAGTAATATTTGTAGAGTGCTTTTCTAGACCAGGGTCACAAAACGCTTAAACATTTAAAACAAAAATCGATAAAATATATACTTAAAAGATAAAGACAACACCGAGTCAAGAAGAATCAAGGAAACGCACAAATAAAAATGTCTTAAGATGTTTCTTAAAGGAGTCAGTAGATCATCAAACACAGATGTTTCTTGAAGGAGTCAGTAGATCATCAAACACAGATGTTTCTTGAAGGAGTCAGTAGATCATCAAACACAGATGTTTCTTGAAGGAGTCAGTAGATCATCAAACACAGATGTTTCTTGAAGGAGTCAGTAGATCATCAAACACAGATGTTTCTTGAAGGAGTCCGTAGATCATCAAACACAGATGTTTCTTGAAGGAGTCAGTAGATCATCAAACACAGAGATGGTTCCAAAGTTTAGGAGCAACAGTCTGGAAGGATTTCTCTCCTCTGGTCCTGAACCCTGTTCAGGAACCATCAGTAGACTCTGATCCACAGACCTCAGAGCCAGAACTGGGGTGTAAGTGTAGTGGCGTATTTCAAAATATATATATATTAAATTTGCTTTTAGCTTTAACCTCCAGCTGAAGCTATGCAAACGTTTGGTTCCTCCCTAATGCTGCTCCCTGCTGGAAACACGTGTGTAATGTTCTTACTAACGCTTGCTCAAAGTGGAACTGTGTCCTATTTATTTTGTGTCAGTGGACCAGACATTAAATCTGCTTCTTTACTACATTTAAAATCAGACGGTTTTTTTCTTCTACTTTTAAATCACATAATGTAAGTAAGTAAGTGAATAAAGGTTATTTGGTTATAGTGGTCATAAATCGCCTTTTAAGACACAAGGAACACAATGTGCTTTAACAATCATAAAAACAAAACACAGTTGAAACTATATAAGATCAAGACACATAAGAAAAACACACGAGTCCCATACAATTGGGGGAAAAGCACGAATGACAAAATGGATATAATATTTAATCTTATAAGAAAGTTATAGTTATAGTGTATAGTTAAAAACAGAAATACAACTGAATTCAAATGGATATGTTTTATTATGGGTTTTCTTTCAAATAATAGCATAAATCGAGAAAAGAGCAAATTAAAGTAAAAAATAAATCTATCTAATCTAAAGCAAGCCAGGGGTTAAAAATAGCAACATATTTAAACCAGATATTGTTAGTTGGTTGTAGGTGGGCAAGGATGTTCCTGTGAGCTGGTCACCTGGTTGGCATGTGACACTGTTCTACTTCTACAGTGTGTTTACCGCGCGGATGGACCACACCATGTGCAACGTGCCTGCGAGGAGGGCGAGGCCGGAGCTGACGTCACCGGGCCTGCCTCTGCCTTGGCGCGTCCGTAAATGCGAACACGAAGCGCAACACAAAACAATATGTGCCGTCCAAACACTCGTTAGGCAATCTATATAAAAAATTGTCACGTCCAAAGTTGTGCCTTATAGCGGACACATGATTTATCCATAGCTGGAGTTAAAACCGCGATGACACACGAGGCGTAAATAAACGAGTGCGACGTCTACTACGGGCATTACGGTCCGCCTACGTAGCGTGGCTGTTCTTTTTATTTTGAAGTGAACTCAGGAGCATACAGCCTGCAACGTGAGCGCCTGTCCCCGTGCGGATGGCCCCGCCCCTCGCGTCCAATCACAGGCTCGGGAGCCGGGCGGAGGCGTGGCCAAAAGTTCTCGGCCAGCCAATGAGAGTTTCGGGAACGGAAAGTACTAGTTTGCCCATGCTTTGCACGTGTGTTCCTGCGTGTAAACGACAGTGAGGGCTTGAACAAAACTGTCTTGACGGCGAGACGAGCCACGAACACTCACTCGTGTCAGCAGCCTCCTGGTCGCCCGCGACCGCATCGCATCTCCGGACGCAATATTTTGTGGAAATAGAAAACACACAACGATCTATCAAGATATGCAGATGGTGAGTGGAGATTATTCTTGTTTTTAGCATCACGGCTAACACTTGTATACAACTGCCAGAAACGCCCCGATTGGAAGTCAGTCGACTAAAGTCGGTTGTTTAGTTTCAAAACTATACATGGAACGTTGGCAGTATTATTACCTTTAAAAAAGGCCCAAACTGTAGTTTTTAATCTGGATACATCTGGTCATCGTCGTCAGACTAGAACCGCGAACTGAACTTGTTGTAGTAGTGATGCTGCTAACTGTGAGAAGGCCTCAAACGCAAGTCACGGATGTCAACAACGTTTAATGTTGCTTTATTTTTGTGAGTTTAAATGTCAATATGGCAGAAACACTTGGAAACGAGCTTCTGCGAACAGTCCAGATGTGTCAGCTTTTATACAAATGCATCGGTTGTATGGGGTTAAAGTTTTTTTTTTAAACTCTGCCAGATTGTTCAATGACATGTGTACATGGAATAATGCACGATTTTTTTTAATAATATATCTTGGATTGTACTTTTTTTTTTTTTTTTTTCAAAATAAAAATAATGTTTAAGTTGCATTAATTAGTGTAACTTATTGTAAGGTGCACTTTTACATGCACATTTTTGTTTATGCTTTTTATAGACTAGGAGTGGGCTTAGTAAGGGTGGGAGCATTTGCAGTATCAAAACAGTATTATTCCCAAACACAGCTCTCTCATTGATCAGTTATCAACTTTAAAAAAGGATATTGCAATGCTTACAATGTGTTTTGGTTTTGTTAACATGTTGACATTTAAGGTAAGGTAAGGTAAAACTTTATTGATCCCTCAGGAGGGATTTCTTATTTCTTTATATATATATATATATATATGTGTGTGTGTGTGTCAATAATGATACTCCCCTGCTAATACACTCTTCTACCTTCTACTTCACTTCTGCAAGACAGTGGCTTAAGGGTGTACTATTGTATGTACCTTGACCTAATTTCCACTGGTATCCACAATGAAGATTTATTTCACAAAAAAAACTCCAAAAGAAGACACATCATGTGATTTTCAAAGTATTGAATCACCAAGACTAAATGAGTAACCTTTTATTGTTTTATTACCGATGTTCTATTTTACTTGGGATCAAAATAGTCGCAATAAAAGTTTGCTTCATACTTGAACTGATCTGAGATAAGAATAGGACATCCATGAATCCTTCAGTTGTGTTTCAAGTGACATTTTGACAAGGATTCGTTGTTGGAAAGATATTTTTCTAAATATAATTTTTTCATGATTCAAATTAGCTTGACAAACAGAAGAATTAAAATGGCAGCGGGCGACCGATCTGGTGCACATATCGCACCCTCCTAATGTGGGCCTTTTAGGGGGCTGACTCAACATCACAGCTGAAGTGTTGCCCAGCAAATCATGCTGTCAGTATTATTTAAAAAAAAAAATCCATCTAGAAAATGTAGATGAGTCATTATTTGGCCTTGTGACCTTCACCTGAGTATTTTTTTTAATGGATACTTCCTTATAAAGGATGGTACTGATATTAGATATAGATAATCCTTTTATCACAACACTTATTTTTCTTACTTGGATTGAATTGCAGTGCAATGAATGTTTATTAAAATCTGATAACTTCATACAAGCTTTACAAAAAAATATTTTTTTACTTACAAAGTCCTTCTTGATAATTAAACCAATTCTCTGACCACATCACCATGTACTCAGTATGTCCAGAAGAGACCGCAGCCATCATCACCTCATTCCTAGTTAATAATTTTTCCATTTAATACTTTTTTAATTCTTCACCTGTATTTTTTCTGGGACTTTACTAACAATTAACAAGTAACCTACTTGCACATTGTTGTTGAGTCAGTATCACAGTCCTCAACAATGACTCACATAGTTTCATGTTAAACATGCTCAGAGTCCAGGAACAACTTAGTCATTACATAATAGTAGAAACATTTTGTTCTTGGAGGAGATAAATACCTCGTGTCATACACTCTTTCCTGTCACACCCTTTAACTAATCTTTTTTGTGGGTTTTAACATGATATAGTTACTTCTGTCTCTTTTACAGTAAAGCAATTTTTTATTTATTTACTTATTTGATTTTTTTAAAAGCGTGTCGGGCGTTGAAGTCATGCCTCGGAAAGTTTTGTGTTACAGTGGCCTGAGCTGAACTGCTGTTCCAAGAAATGTTGAGAATGATTTAATTGGAAGTATTGCAATGAAGTGCTTCCATATTAACTTTTAACATGTTTTTTTTTTTTTAAATTGAAGCTCAATTCTATAAGAAAATAATATTATCAAAGCTCTTCTATACACTGTTTTATTTAGTATTACCGGGTTAGTGTTGGAATGTAATACAAGATTAATTTAAGTTAAATAATTAAATTAAGTATAATTTAAGTTCTTAAAGATCATTTTATTATTGAATTGTGCAAACAAACGATTCATAAATATTCTACAATCATCCATGTGATGGAAGAGGACATTTAAATATTAGATCAAATTGAAATAAATAGTTAAAAATGTTCAGTTGAGTGGTCCTTCCCATTTCTAATCTTGTCCTTGATAGTTGCTCTCAATGAAAACTTGTATATCATGAAGTTCAAAACAAAATTGATAACAATTTTAATTTAAAATATTACATTTGTCAGACAAAAGTATCTTCAGTGATACTTGTGTGATAAAATGTACAATTATAAAAATAAAAACGATTTTCAAAACCTTTTAAACGGCTTAATGAAAGGTCTAAATATATATGTGGAAGTAGAAATAAAAATATCCAGCGTTAAAAACGTCGCAATGACGTCGCTGGCCGCGAGTTAAATCCCCGCTTATACTAAAGACTGATGTTGCGAACATTGCGTACGCAGTCAGGCGTACATGCTGTTGGTGAATCTGCTCATGCCTCGGCTGCGAGGAGACTTTGGCGCAGCTCGAAGCCCTCTCATTGGCCAGGCGCGTCGACCAATCAGACGCCGCTGTTCCCTGTGGAAAACACAGCCGAGTACACGTGCCTCGATGTACACTAGCAAGAGGGCGGACCTCAGACTCGTCGAGCCGCAATCTTGCTGACATTTTATCACATCGAGCTCTGACTTCAGCGGGAAGTTACTTTCAGCGGATCGAGGACACATTTAAGAAGCATTTTTATTTTATCTGCAGAGGTTTGTCGGGAAACTGCAGTGACGAAGTCGTGTTCGTGTCGGAGACTGTCGAGTAAGCAGCGTCTCTGTCGTGTCTTATGTTTGTTTGTTTTTTACCACAAAGTTTGAGCAAAACGAGCAATATTTGTTGATGTTTTAGTTGTGACATGTTCTTATTTCTACCGCTTTTGTAGTAATGTAGTGTTTTAAGAATCACGTGTTCAAAATGTGCCATTTTACTTTTGTGAGTCGATATTTAAAGTACAGTATATCTTTAAAAAATGTTCGGGTAAAAACGTGCTTTAAAACAGTATTTTTGTCACTATTGTGCATGATGCGACCAAACATCTTGAATTGACCGCAAAGGCGGATGAAGTCAATTGTAATTGTTTACCTACTACTGTACTGCATGTTTTTCAATAGCAAGTTTTGATTCACACCGAATATACTAGTTGTTTTTTTTTAAACTTTGCTGTGAATTTTTCATTAAATTAAATTGTTAATGGCCAACATAATAAACACAACTACAGTTATATTGATGCTAGAATAGTGTCATTTTTTGTTGTTATGAAAATGCTGTTTTTCGATTTAACAACATTTTTTTTGGCAGAAATTAAACCACTGAGGGTACAATACTTGGATGTAGTTTATTTTTCCGTTATTTGTAATAAGTAAGTAAAGGTTATTTGTAAAGCTGAACTGGGGGGAGGGTGGGATTGTATGGATTCCCTTAAAAGAGAACAATTACCAACATAAGCATAAACATATATTGATTTCTGTATTCTCTGTGACTTTATCAAAAACATTGCTCAACATCTGACAGGCCTCAACTCCAATTGTCCAGTGGCTACAATGGCTTCCCTCATTACACTCCTTGAAACATGAGTTTGGATATGAAATCGTTGTATCCAACGCTATCCTACTGTAACACTACATTGACTTTTATTGACGACACCAAATCTGCCTGAAACCAGGGTCTCATAATTCTGCATAATTGAAATGGCCCTCACTGAGTGCATTTCCTGTCAATAATGTGTTGGAGGGCGCGGTGAGGGCTCTGCAGTCAGCATTTAGACGTGTCCCTCAAACTGAAATCTCACATGTGGCTTTGCTATCAGCTATGGAAGTATGCATGGATGCCATCCTGCCTCAACACCCACTCACAGCCGGCTTGCATATTCTCGCATCATAATTGCTCATCTCTCAGTCAACAGTTGCTGCACAAGGTGTTGTCATCTGCTAGTGTTGGCCTGTCTAAGCAAAACAGCCTACCTTGCATTGATATCATTTTGCATCTGAAGCTGTCATAAGTGCTCCATACTTCTAGTCCTCTTGTAAAGTCTAATCCAGAGTTAATTGGCTGGCTACACGAAACCTGCCTACTCAGTTTGTTCCTTCAGGACCGGAAACGCGTGACTACGCAAGCCATAGATAAACCTACCATGACCAAAGTTGCGAGAATACATCAATAGTGTCCTGAACATGTCGGTTTAGGAGGTTGTCGGGTCAATTGAGTCTTTAAACTTGTAAGGATTTAGGAGCTTTTCAACTTCTAGTTGCGTTGGTAGGGTTTAAAGGATTACGGGTTGTCTCCCTTACCTTCAGAATAAATAGCTCTAGACTTTTACTTGCGTAGGTTGTGGACAAATATAAACATCCTCAGATACTATTCAGAACACATCTAAGTTAATAACCGATGAGTGACGTCAAGCTTTGTTCACAAACTGTGGTGCTCCGCCTGTTGTGTATCTGAGCTATGACGGCTGAGATGTCGTTTTTATTTTAGGGTATTAGTTCACCCGGTCTATATCAAGATGCATGCAATACTCATTGGATGAATGGAAATGGCAAGTCATTATAGACACTGCAGGATTATCTCAACGGCACAATGGGTTTTATGAATGATTGATAAGAGTTGAAGTGAAGTCATATCTTTGCAAAAATATTTCTTTAAATTCCTTCACTTATTAATTTGTAATCATTGCATGCAGCAATGTAAGCAGGTACGCTTTATTTGTAAAGTGCCTTTTACAGACCAGGGTTACAAAGTGCTTTAACAACAAGACGATACAGTCAAAAATACTTACAAATTGATTCATTCTTGCTTCTTGGAGTAATCCATAATCTTTCCCAACCTTCTGAGGATGTGATCAGGATTTACAGTTTCAAGAAATGACTGCATGACATTTTGTATCGGTATTAATATTAGTTCTATTAATGATTGAGAATATATCCTGTGCACAAATGCAACAACTGCTGTTCAATGGAAGTGTTTTAACTCCATGTTCTTTGTCCTTTTCTGTCTTCTCAGGTTGCACTCCAGTAAAACACAACCTTGTAGAAGCGCAAAGAAGATCTGCAGTTGATCTCTCCATCGTCTGGGGACGAATTTGTTTTGGACAAATTCACATTTCAAGGACAAACTATTTTTTGTTTTCAAATATTTCACAAACCAATGAAATCCCTCTTTTTGTAGAAGAGTTGGTGCACACTCTCTACCTCGAAAGAAAAGAACCTTCGCACCAAAGTTATTCTACCAGTTCCATTAACATGACCATACCCAGTATACCCACCTTAAAAAATCTTTTGTCTCTAAGCAGTAACTGACAACTTGCGCTGTGCAAGCGTTACCCTTCTCTAGTATGAGTTATGAGATCTCTAAATCAACTGTTGGAAGCAGCACTCATGGGCGAGTGGCAAGGTCTTGTGACACGGATACCCACCAGGAAGCAGAATTGGAAGGGTTGAACTCTGCAGGCATTCACAGGGCAATGACAGGTGACCGAGCCAGCACCCAGGAGCAAGGGAATGAGGCAGAAAGCACCTCGTCTCCCAACAGGAAGTCAGGATCTGGAAGGATGTCGAGCGACGAAAGAGGACCAAACTCGGATGACATGGACGGACAGTCAAGCGGAAACGACTCTGGGGAGAGAGAGAGCAGCTCAGGTGGACGCCAGTCCACAAGAAGCTCTCACAGCTCATCCAATGGAAAGGACTCTGGCATGATGCTGGACACCACAGACAGCCAGAAGAGGTAATGAACATATCTGGGAGGATGTCATTGATTTTAAATTCTTAAGCCACACTATTATGTATTTTGAGGTGCCCGTGTACCACAACACTCAGAAATACAATTTTCATTTTTGCAAGGAGTGATATCTTGACTGTGCTGACCTTGGTTCCTCTCGTTCTTTCCCAGCACTAATTCCCAGAGTCTCTCACCACCGAGTGGCTCTCTGGCCTACAGCCTACTGTCCAACAGCTCAGAACATGACCCACCCTCCACCTCTGGCTGCAGCAGTGACCAGTCGGCACGAGTCCAGACACAGAAAGAACTTATGAAGGCCATCAAGGAGCTGAAGCTTCGACTTCCTGCGGAGCGCAAGACCAAGGGCCACTCCAGCACTGTCAACGCACTGAAATACGCCCTGCAGTGCGTCCGACAAGTCAAAGGTAATAAGATAGTGAGCGTGAACTGAACATCTGAACCTACGGTATGGAACGTTCATACTCATCTTTCTATATCATCTTTCTCCAGCTAACAAGGATTACTATCACCAATGGAGTGTGGAAGAGTGCCATGGATGTAGTCTGGATTTGTCTGCCTTCACAATCGAGGAGCTCGACAACATCACATCAGAATACACACTGAAGAATACAGTAAGTTAATTTCATAACTTCTCTGCTATTAGTTTTTTAAATACTTAACCAGGCCGCAAATCACACCTTCAATATAATGTATAATTCATTTTGATTTCATAGAAGTGACATTCCCCCTATTCTGCTTCTTTCAGGATACTTTCTCAATGGCAGTGTCATTCTTGTCAGGGAAAGTTGTGTACGTGTCACCCCAGGGCTCGTCCGTGCTTCGCTGCAAGCCTGAATATCTTCAGGGAACAATGTTTTCTGAGCTTTTGGCGCCACAGGATGTCAGCACGTTCTACAGCGGCACAGCACCGTGCCGCCTGCCCCTCTGGGCCACCTGCATCGGCTCTGGTGAGTCGGAAGTGGCCTGGGATTTTTTCAGAGACCATATGAAAAGTTGTTTCCAACCTCGTGACATTTCTAAATCTCTTTTCTTTGACTTTTCCTTCAGCCTCTGCTCCAGTGGACTGCACTCAGGAAAAGTCCATGTTCTGTCGCATCAGCGCCATCCGGACACAGAGCGGCGAGATGCGCTACTACCCATTCCGTCTCACGCCCTACCAGCTCACCATCAGAGATTCTGATACAGCTGAGCCACAACCCTGCTGCTTGTTGATCGCAGAGCGTGTCCACTCTGGATATGAAGGTACTTCAATTTTTTTCTGAGCTACTTTGGCTTTATTAAAAGTGAAACAAATAAAAACATCTAGCATTGAAGCACATTTGTTAATTATGTCACTACTGAGGGATCAATAAAGTTTTACCTTACCTTATTGTAGCTTATGATTACTTTTAGAGCACAATTTTGCGAAGTACAGTCACCTATGAAATCAACACTGTGGAGATGTGTAGCAGCTTCAGTATCATGAACTGAAGTACATTTTACATCTTGTTAGGAATGTGTTGAAATTCGACATGGAAAATGATTTTCCGCTCTAAACATTCTGTTGTTTCCTTCTGGCAGCTCCTCGCATTCCTCCAGACAAGAGGGTCTTCACCACCAGTCACACTCCCAGCTGTCTCTTCCAGGAGGTGGACGAGAGGTCAGTTTCGGCTAATGCTACCATGGTTTATGCAAATGCATCCAAATACTCAACTTGCAGCCACATCATCAAACGCAATAAAATGTATTCTCAATGCGTATCTTGCTCTTCTTTAGGGCGGTGCCTCTGTTGGGCTACCTGCCTCAGGACCTGGTGGGCACTCCCACTCTGCTCTACATCCACCCCGAAGACCGGGCCACAATGGTGGCCATACACGAAAAAAGTACGCACTTCCACTGACAAATAATGTGATGTTGAGAGCTCTTGTTATTGTCTTATCTTAACTTCATCTTTGTCAAATCAATCTTTATGATGGTCAACATGACTCCAAAATGTTAATGTGAGACTTTGTGTTTGTGTTTAGTCTTTCAGTTTGCTGGACAGCCATTCGAGTATTCTCCTCTCAGGATGTGTGCGCGCAATGGTGAATATTTGACCATCGACACCAGTTGGTCGTCCTTCGTCAACCCCTGGAGCAGGAAAGTGGCTTTCATCGTGGGGCGCCACAAAGTCCGAACGTAAGCTGATTTTCTGGCAAAATCTCTACATCTTTTATATATGCTCCCTTATTTCCAAAAGTGTCCCTTTTGCTGTCCTATTGCCCAGCGTCTTTAGAATCAGGATTGCTCGACTATATACTTTAATTTTGGATAATGCTAAACTCATGCTATTACAGGGCAAATCAACAGTATGTTAAGTTATGCAAGTGAAAAATTCAATTCACTTTTATAATGGTTAAGAACTAAACAGTGTTACTTGACACGTCCACCCCTCTTCCAGGAGCCCTCTGAACGAGGATGTGTTCACGATGCCGCCCGGCTTTGAAAGCCGTGTTACCACCCCAGACGTTGTGCAACTCAGTGAGCAGATCCACCGCCTGCTCGGGCAGCCGGTCCACAGCAGCAGCTCGCAGGGCTACAGTTCCCTCGGGTCCAGTGGGTCGCTTGGCTCCCGGCGTTCCCGACAACAGCACCTCGGTGCCTCTGCTGCCTCCTCCAGCGACAGCAATGGACCAGCAATGGAAGAAGCAGCTGCTGCTGTTGTTTTGCACAAACCTGTAAGTCCTTAATGATTTATTTACACAGTATAGCTTATCCTCATGCTAAAAAATATTCACTTTAATATGTATTTATAACTAACCTTGGTGTTAATTCTTGTTACAGATGACATTTCAGCAGATCTGCAAAGACGTCCACATGGTCAAGACTAATGGCCAACAGGTCTTCATTGAGTCCCGGAATAGGCCTATGCCCAGAAAGAACGTCACGACAGGTGATGAACCTGACCTTTACATGCATTTAAACTCATTCTGTTCATGTGATGAAGATAAAAGAATGTTAGTAGAACATCTGATCCTGCACACAGAACATATTTAAATGTATTTTTACATTTAATTAATATAAAACAATTCCAGTCTATTGATATCTAAAATAGCAGATTGCCTCATGCGATATTATAGCAGAGACATCCAGTCGATCCAGCCATCCACTTGTCCAGGTTCCTTCGCTTAGTAAAGCACAAGTAAAGTGAAAGAGACAAATTAACGTGGCCCAGACGTCCCTCTCCCCAGAATTTTCAGTTATTTTGGGGTTAATGCAAAGGTTCCCAGGTCAACTATGAGGCATAATCTCTCCACTGTGTTACGGAGCCTTTCCTGGAGGGTCGCACTTCTCACTGTTACACTAGTGGGGCCCAGCTACCCAGCGAGGGATCACTTCTTGGATGTCTCGTTGCTATTGTCCGTGAACGTGGGTAAGTGACAGAAACACGGATCGACCAGTGAATCAAGACCTCTCCTCTTCCACTCAGATTTGTCTTTACTCTAACAGAACTAATCTCCGGCCCGGGCGAGACTTTCCACCTTTTTTTCGACCAAGGACCAAGGTGTCAGACTTAAGGGAGCCGATCCTCATCCAGGGCCAAAAAACATTCGCCAAGAACTACCTTTCAGTTTATAAATGGCTCTCGGTGTCAAAATGTGCGAGGTGAAACGACTTGAAACTAAATTGTCAGCCATCGAGTTAACTTGCTGGAAGTTAATAAACCAACACACAACACTGCACAGATGAACTAGAAGAGGGTTATGTTTAAGGAATCGTAAGGATTTATAATAATTAGTTGCTGGATTCTTGTAGGATTTTCAAACAACCAGCGTGGCAATGGCAGCAACCCTGCCAGAGGTCACATCGACACAGCGAAGCCCGTCAATGAAGTGGCTTCAGCCCTGTTGGCGAGGAAAGAGCCACCGATCGGATACTCCTACCAGCAGATCAACTGTCTGGACAGCATCGTGAGGTAGATACATTTCAACATCTCTACATTTTAACACAACTGGAATTAAACGTCCTCTAATGAAGCTGCTTAACTTTGTCCAGGTACCTCGAGAGCTGTAACATTCCCAACACAGTGAAGAGGAAATGTGGCTCTTCCTGTACAAACTCGTCCACATCTGACGACGACAAGCAGCAGGAGGCATCTGGAAACACTAAAGGTACTTTAAGACCTTAAAAAATCAATTAAAAATTAATATTTTCACTGCTTTCCAACTACAACTGTCAGACTCCATAGCTGCGATTACATGAGACATTATATTTCTCAACGATAGAATCTTCTTTGTTTACATGAAAGATATGATTGATTTCAGACGCGCGTCTTCATAAATTAGGCATTTGATTTCCAAACTACTCTGACATAAGAAGTTTCAGAGCTAAATGTTTCAGATCTGTGGTCTAACCGTTTATAAACGACTTGCCAAGATTCAAGAAACTTATCAAAACCTGTTCATACTGCTGCAGGAATTATTTGGTACAATCAATGATCAACATTAACCTCACAATATGTTATTAAAGAGAAAAGTCTCCATTTCATCATTTTCATTTCAATCAGGCATTTATTCCGATAAGAATGTCTTATGTAAGCGCAGCTTGAGTCTCAATGTTCTTTTCTGTTTGTATCATTTTGTGCCATGTTTTGGTTATTGGACTCTGGAATTTGTCCTGTCCCTGTTTCAGTGAACCTTGTTGCAGAAACCTCACCTCTGCCTCCTCTGACGCTGGTGCCAAAGGCAGAGAGTGTTGCCTCAATCACCTCCCAGTGTAGCTTCAGTAGTACTATTGTGCACGTGGGTGACAAGAAACCTCCGGAGTCAGGTGGGAGTCAGTTTCCCTGAACTTCCGATTAAGATGGTCTCGGTGTTGTTTTCGAGACGCTCAGGTGTTCTAATCTACCGTTCTTTTCTTTTCTTACAGATATCATCATGGAAGAGGCTCCGACGATTCCCAGTCTTGCTCCTCTGACCACTACTTCCTCATCTCTGCCGAGTAGTTTACCACTCGCAAGCACCTCCTTGGCGCCTCCTCTCCTGCCGCCGCCCCCTCCTCCGCCTCTGTCCTCGGTGGCGCGCCCTCAAGCGTCTCCGCCTGAGAAAGACAGTCGACGATGTGGAGGAGGGTGCAAGCCTGGCGCAGGAGGGCGGCTGGGCCTGACAAAAGAGGTGCTGTCTGCTCACACCCAGCAGGAGGAACAAGCCTTCCTCAACCGATTCAAGGACCTCAGCAAGCTGCGCGTGTTCGATCAGACGGCGTCTTCAACAGTTCGCTGCAACACTACACCTGCCAACCCGCTGTCACGAGGTAAACATGCATGTTTGGAGATGCCAGTCTCGCTGATGCTTACGCTGGTCATAGCAGGGTTTCAAACCCACGAGGGCCTAATCCTCTTTCTGACTTTCAAGCATAAAGAGAAACATTCTAAATAAATTAAAATACAAAGAAAAATCACTCCCAGAAATTAATATGGAAACCCTCGTCTCTCATCACTTTCAGGGCCTGAAAAAAAAAAAAAAAGTGTATATTATATATTCTATACACGTACGTGTGTTTTTATATACACATTCTCACGTACACATAGTACATGCCGGAAATATAGAAGAATAATGTGGATTTATATGAAGGAAAATGTATGAATGTATAAATGTATGAAACGATTTCTTATAAAAGTGAAATAATACATTTAAGATGCCAGTTTTTAAGATGAGAGAATACTCATGTCAACATTTTTTTGTGTTTTCCCAGGGGCGCGTTGTTCACGCGACTACCCGGCAGCCGGGGGAAGCAACAGCTACAGACGTGGCCGCGGGGGCAAAAGGGTTCGACACCACGAGTCTCCCGAACAAAACGCATCTATGAGGTCGAGCGGACGCCACAGAGAGCCAGTACCGACCGGACCTTCCACACAGTCCTCGTCGTGGCCTTCTGTCTGTTCCCAACCCAACATTCCCCCCAGCCCGTTTCCCCCCGGCATGCTCCCGATCTACCCGGTTTATCCTCCACTCGCCCAGACTCCACTGGTGCCAGATCCGTCACGATTCCCCCCCTCTCCTATAGTGCCTCCCATGATGGCACTGGTTCTGCCCAACTACATGTTCCCACAGATGGGTGCGCCCATCGCGCCGCCTGTTGCGGCCCCCCCACACTTTTACAATCCGAACTACGCCTACCCGGGCGCGGCCCCCGCCGTCGTCCCCTCCGTCATCTCCAACCCCATGCCTTTCCCGGTGACACAGTCCAGGAGCAGCACGCCCCAGTCCACCTGTCAGACCCCCGCGGACCGCGAGGGAGCCGAGTCGCCCCTCTTTCAGTCGCGCTGCTCCTCGCCCCTCAACCTGCTGCAGCTAGAGGAGTCGCCCAGCAACCGGCTGGAGGTCGCCACCGCCCTGGCGGCTTCGCAACAAGCCGCTCCGTCTGTGCAGGCGTGTGGACTCGGAGGTCAGAGTTCAGGCAATGAGAGGGGCTCTGATGACGCGTCCAAGGAGAATGAAAATGTAAGTTGACCAATGGAACATCTGCAGCTTTAAGATTCAAGTGTCTTTGAAGAGATAAAATGTGATTAAAGATTGTTTTGTCTTAGTTTCAAACTGTTACAGTGGAACATAAATTCCTTAACAATAGAAAACACGTTTCTCTTTTAAAAAGAAGTCTCATTTTAAGAATGTCTTTTCTTGTATCAAAGTTTTTACATTTGTAGTTTGAATACAATCAAGTTTAAAAAAACAACCATTTATATGTTTTGGACTTTGTTTTCCTAGGATCAGGCATGGATTATTGATTTGAATTTTCCTTCTCCTCCAGGGTGAAACCAACGAGTCAAACCAGGACGCCATGTCCACCTCCAGCGACCTGCTGGACTTGCTGCTGCAGGAAGACTCCCGCTCAGGCACCGGCTCCGCAGCCTCAGGATCCGGCTCTTCGGGCACGCGGTCCTCTGGTTCCGGGTCTGGCTCCAATGGATGCAGCTCCTCAGGCACCAGTGGGATGAGTAAGTCGTTGACGCGTGTTCCGGTCACGACGCTACCTCGATGGACGGTTCTGAACATCCACGTTCTTGTGTTTTTACTTCAGGCAGCAGCCAGGGCAGCCACACCAGCAAATACTTCGGTAGCATAGACTCGCTGGAGAACGATCCCAGCCGCAAACAGCCAGCAGGGGGCAGTAGTAGCAGTGGGGCAGGGGGCGAGGAGCAGTTCATCAAGTGTGTCCTGCAGGACCCCATCTGGCTGCTGATGGCCAACACGGACGAAAAGGTGATGATGACGTATCAGCTTCCGATCAGGTAAACGCCGTCTCCTCGCGCACGTCTTCGCTTTTCCCAAATGCACGGTCAAGACGAGCGCTCACATCTGGTCACATCTGGTCACAGGGACGTGGAGTCGGTGCTGCGCAGTGACCGCGAGGCCTTGAGGAACATGCAGAAGCAGCAGCCGCGCTTCAGCGAAGAACAGAAGCGGGAGCTGAGTCAGGTTCACCCCTGGATCCGCACCGGACGTCTGCCCCGAGCCATCAACATCCCCGTGAGTGTGAACCCTCGGCAGACTCTTACATTTGAATCTCACTATGAAAATAGATGGTAGACAATAATAGTAAGTATTGACTTTGATTACAATTATTAACATTACAGTTGTCATAGTAACTCTTCCATTACAAAACAAAGTTAATTTAAGGTAAGGTAGAACTTTATTGATCCCTCAGGAGGTCTCCTTCGAATATGAATAAAGAGAACAAGATGATACAATCTAAGTCTAAAGATAAAGAACATAGATCAAAGAAAAACAACAAAGGATACAAAGACTAACATAGAACAGAACATCATGATACTTTCGCTCCTGCCCCCGAACTCAGAATTGTACAATTTAATAGCAGGAGGAATAAATGAGTCCCTGAGTCTATTTGTAATCATTCATCATGTTGAGCAGTTCACTGCTCTGGGCTGCACAGAGAGAAACAATCATTTATTTCTATAGATAATAACGATCCTTTTTCCTTTGACCTTTCTATACATTTCCTCTTTGTTCTTGTTTTTATGAAACTTGCTGTAACGAGCTGAGCCTCATTTCCCGATGGATCTCCAGAGGGATTAATAAAGTCTATCCATCTATATATATATATTTATTTTTGAAATAAGATGAATATTTTCTCTTAAGTAAAGAAAGATTACTGGAAAAAAAATAAAGCTTTAAACTGGTGAAAATGAGTGAAAAGACAAAATACAAGTGTTTGCATCTCAAGGTCGCGCCGTGAATATAAAGCGACATTAAACTGGTCCACGCTGCAAAAATAAGCTTCAGACCGTCTGGTTTAATTTATTTATACATTTGACTTTCAGGGTCTAGTGTTTCCAAAGAGCCGAGGTCGGCGTTAAAACCATATTTTCCAACGTAGTCCTGCGTCGAGGGATTCATAAGTGAACGTTTCTTTGCTCTCGCTCCTCAGGGCTGCACCGGGTGCAAGTCGGCCGTCACCCCCGTCGCCCCCTTCGACGTGGAGCTCCACGAGATGGACCTGTGCAACGTCCTGAAGCCTCAGGAGGACGCCAGCGCTCGCAAAGCTCTGCTGGAGGTCTCCATGGAGGACGAGGAGGAAGAGTCCGACGTGAAGGAGAGCAAGATGCTGGACGGCAGTCAGGACATGGCGGCCGAGGCGCCGCGGGCACCGACGGAGAGCCAGGCCGCTCTGCTGCAGGAGGCTCGCATGACACACTGAGCTCACGAAGGCCACACGATGGATTGATCACAGAGCTGCACCTTCTACCCACGATCACGTGGGAGATCCAGGTGCACGAAACAACTGCCACTTCCTTCCGGTCGGGCAGGGAACCCTGACTTCGAGCAAGGCACGTCCTGCTGCGGGTCAAACGCGTCGGCGACGCGGGGGTCCGACGTGCACACTATTGAAGAGTGAACCATATTTATTTATGTTGTACAAACTCGAGACGACAAAAGGTGAAAACTTTGAATGTTCTGACTATAAAAAAAGGCACCTTGTGGCAGAGATGGATGTGTTTCACCGTAGTGTCCTATTCCTCGTCCCGATCTCTTGTTTACGGGTCCACGGTCCAGAGGACGGTCTCATGGGAAGCGAGAAGCTTCACTCATCAGCACCATGTACAGCAGTTCCACTTTGTTTTGTAAAAAGTGTATATTTTTATATTTTCACGTCGAAGGACGCGAGGAGGAGACACGGCTGAAATGTGTCGCGAGAGCAAAGTGTTGCTCGTGGCGAGACTTACGAGCCCAAAGAGGTGAACTTGAACACTTGAAGATGTTTCCTCTTCGCTCCTCCTCTATGTGGCGCTGTTCATGTGATGTCCTTTGCTTCATGGCGTCCGTGCTGTCTGCAACAGTTTCATAATATTTTTGTGAATTCTTTGTACAAAAAAGACAATAAAAATTATTTGGAAAAACAACTATTTCAGATGATTTCCTCACTGCTCAGTATTTTTATTCTTTATGTGAAGGTTGTTGTTGTGAACGTGTCCGGAGTGAACTCCAGCCGCAGCTCGATGGGAGTCTGTGGTTCGAGCCCAGAGTTGTCGCCGCAGCTTAAAAAAGAACAAAAGCACACACTTGTGTAGACAAATCCAACTTCACGACAATTTGTTTTGTTTTGACGGCGACGCTTTCTGAGAATTTGTGGTAATGTGTTGAATCTAGATTCGTCCAGAAACGTGTGGAAGAAAAAGGGTTTGTTTAAACCCACGACCTCAAGTTAGATTTAGGAACCAGTTTTTTTCAGTGAAGGATTTTCTAGTCCAACGAAACATCTTGGTTACAATACAGTACAGTAAGTAAGTAATATTTATTTATATAGCGCTTTTCGAGACCAGGGTCACAAAGCGCTTATACAATCAAAACAATATTCAATAAAATATATACTTTAAAGATCAAGATAATACTGAGAACAACACAGGAGTTCGAGAAATTCAAGGAAAAGCCTGAACGAATAGAAACGTCTTAAGATGTTTCTTAAAGGAGTCAGTAGATCATCAAGCGCAAAGAGAGAGAAGATCGTTCCAAAGCTTAGGAGCAACAGCCTGAAAAGATTTCTCTCCTCTGGTCCTGAACCGTGTGCGTGGAACCATAAGTAGATTCTGATCCACAGACCTCAGAGCCCGATTAAGTTAAGTTAACTTAACTTAACTTAATAACTTCAATAAGCTCTTAACTTATAATTTGCTCTAAGTAAGTAATTTTTATTTGTATAGCGCTTTTCTAGACCAGGGTCACAAAGCGCTTAAACAATCAAAACAATATTCAATAGAATATATACTTTAAAGGTCAAGATAAAACTGATAACACAACAGGAGTTCCAGAAAATCAAGGAAAAGCCTGAACAAATAAAAACGTCTTAAGATGTATATTAACTAGTGTTGCTTCTTGTCTGTTTACATTTGAAAATGACTTTAATAAATCGATAAAATTAGTCGTTTTAAAGCAGGAGTAGCAACTGAATTTTTCTTCCATAACGGAGTGAATCATTTTTTTTCCCATCAGCCCCTGCAAGTCTGTCTGCTCGACCTTAACCTCGGCTCATGTAGCCTTTTGTTTGTCCTGATAAATTCACCTTCAACATTTTATTCTCAGTGTCGACACTCTCTGAGTCTGGAAGAACTTCGTCTTCGTCGCTGCGATGAACTCATTTGTCTTGACCTCTCCCTTTACAAACCTCAACTCTTTGTTGAAAATATATATATATATTCTATATATACTGGAGTGTTAATAGAGAGACGTGCGAACAACAATGGAGTTGTTGGAGTCGAAGGAAAAAATATGCCAAAATCAAATCTGTAGATTGAGGAGTTTGGGGATTAGCAATGCTAATGCTAGCAACTTTGACAATAAATTTAGGATTGTTTCCTCTTTTCTGTTTATACAAACTTAAAAACTTCAATAAGTTCTTAACTTATAATTTGCTCTCTAAAGACAATAAAATATATATTTATTTTTCTTCCATTTTGGAGTCAATCTTATCAAAGATCACATGTCACCGCTACAGGACTAGCAATGCTAATGCTAGCAGTGCTAGGTCTGCAAGGTTCTTTTTTAAAGATTTGAAGCATTTACTTATAATTATTGTTACTGATTAATTGAATTAAATAATGTCTATAGTTCTAAGGTTCAATAGTTCTCAAGTTTCTAAGGTTAATTAAATATTTTTATTATTAATCGATGATTTTTGAAGGTAAAATCTAATTTTAATTCAAATAATTCAATAATACAATTTCTGAATTCAATTTTTTTTAATTCATAGCCTTTTAAAGTCAATATAAAATGTTGGTAAAATAGTGTCGCAGGACAATACCAACTACTTCCTACTTCATCATCCAAAATTCAGCTAAACATGGTGGCGCTATAATACTAACACTTGATTATGAATTTACATTTACAAACAATTTCCCGAAGGAGACCTCCTGAGGGATCAATAAAGTTTTACCTTACCTTACAAGGCTAGAAATAAAAAAAAAAAGCATTTAGAAATGTTACTTTATTTTATATTAAATGATTAAAATTATATATATTTTTAAATGAAAAGTTAAAAATGTTGATTTCTGATAGAAAAATAAATAAATAAATAAATAAATATATGTTTTAAGATTTTGAGGACTTTTCTTTCTTAATCACGACAATCCCGTGGGATTTAAAAGAAACATTACTTGAATTTACATTCTACAGTTTACACAGCAGTTTACAACTGATGGCGATTAAAGTACTGAAAGAAATTCAAGAATAACAGTTTTAAAAAAACATTTTCTCCATTTTCTGTGACAAATACTAACTCTCTTGTAGGCGTCAACTCAACTATTCTGTTACTGTAAACTGAAAAAAAAACATTTTCCTCTACAGACTCGACAGGAACAGGCGCAGGATTGTGGTCTCGCTACATGTAATACTGGTCTCTGATCCGACCCCCGCCTCAGCCCGCCTCCCTCCTCCAACCTTTCACGTCCTTCCACACCTCCTTCTACGCTCCTCCCGCCTCCTCCGTCTCTCCTCCGCCGTCTTTCTTCACCTAACAGCAGGATGGAGGTCAGGGTGTGGACTGTGTGTCTCCTGGTCGTGGTCGCCCCGGCCTGGACCCGAGCTCAGAGCTCAACCAACAACTCCAGGTGAGAGACTCGCTCGCACGTGAGGCCGGACTGAGGCGAGGAAAGACACTCGTGGGTGTATGAACTGTCCTGGATGTATATTTTACTTGCAAAAACTCCCTGAAGTCCGTTCGCGTCGATGTAAACTTGGTGAGAGGGACACACAAATGCCTGTGGTGGTCCGGCTCGGACCAGCCCTGGGAGGAACTGCCGCTGGTTATTTGTGGAAACATCCCCGACGAGATCGACCAGAAGCGATTTAGATCCTCACTCGTGGCACCCCCAAAGGTCCTGCAGCCAGCACAGACCTCCATTAACAAGCCCTGCTCTGAAATTAAAAGTCTTTGATCCAAGGGCGACAGAGTGGGTTGTGGGTCGCCTGGTGCCACATGGTGCTCCTCTAAGTACGAGCTAGGAACTCTTCAGAACCGTCTTGTGGTGCAGGAAAGCTTGCAGAACTTAACTCTGTGTTGACTTCAACTCTAGAGACCTGAGGCCCGGGGAACAAGAGGGGATTGTGTGGGGAGGTCTGCAGCGCCGAGGGTCGGCCTCGCTGGTTTTACTGCAGAGGCCTTGAATTTATTTAACTTTGAGTCACTTTTCGGCAACCGATTTTTTACGGTTAAGTGAGGAGCTCCCGTTTAGCAACATGGCCCTGTCATAGGGATGACATTTTATGACAAATGGACAGAAAAATGTTTATTCATTTTAATGTAGCGACTGGAGCTTAGTTGTCTTTGTGTTCATCTTTGTCCAAAAAGACTTAAAAACATCCAAACCTACTGCTCGCCTGTAAAGTCACTCTTGAAATGACGCCTTGACAAGTGGGATCGATCCGGAAGAACTTGAATAATTCTGTATTTCAAGCTTGTTTTTAGCAGACGCTAAAACAGTGTAGACAGTAGACACCGCGAGCTTGTCCGACGAGCAGTCTGGAGGTATTTGGATGTTTTTAAGTCTTTTTGGACGAGAAGGATAAAGAAAAGTGGGCACCATTCACGACTGTCATATGAACATACATTTCGGTCTATAACTCTAAAAAGAAAAAATCACTCTGAAAATAATCCCAACTCTTAGTCGACATGAGGGTTGAGTAGACATTTTTAATTTGAGTTGAACTGTCACTTGATGTTGATGAATATCACTGTTTCATCGTTTCCTTTACGTTGTGGTTCATTGACATTGTGTGTCCTTTCTTTTAGGCCAAACTTTAGCTGCGGAGGTCACATGGTCACAGACTCGGGCATCGTCGCCAGCGAAGGTTTCCCCAGTAACTACAAACCCAACAGTAAATGCCTCTGGTACATCACTGTGAGTCACCTTTATATCTATTAAGGACTGAATAACTCAATGTTTATATCATCGGACTTCAACCCCTCGATCCACGGACAAGTCCCGGTCATTGAGGCAATCGTTACGGTGCCTCACTGATGGAAGAAATCATTGAATACATTTTCGTTTCATTGATTATAACTGTCTGAAATATTTTGTAAAACATTTAAGTCAAGTTTACTCCCCCCCTCCCATTTTTGTGTTGCAATTTAATTTCTGTCAGAATTCAGAGTTTCGTATGAACTGCAGGCGAGACAGATCCTTCTTGTTTGAACACGAAAATTAACTATTACAATAGTCCAGACGAGAAGAAACAAACGTATGGACTATAATCTCAATATCGTGTTGTAACATCATTTTCCAGAGTTTAGATATTTTTCTCAGTTGCAACAGTTTCTGGTCAGTTTTCTGCAGTTTTGAACTAGAGACATGTGTTTGTCAAATACAAGACCCAGGTTTCTTAGGCTCAGTTTGACAGACTGACCTAAGTCACTCAAGTACTGACTCAACCCTGGAATCTTATCATCAGGATTAATCACCAGAGTTTAAGTTTTGTCCACATTTAGCTGTAAAGTGTTTTCACTCATTGTTTGATTTCTAGCAAACAATTCAGTTCAGCCTCTGGGGCTCAGTTGGATCAACAGAGTAGTAGAGCTGGATGTCATCAGCAAAAATGTGGTAAGAAAATCTCTGAATGATTTTACTGAGGGGAATCAAGTACTAAAATAATAAAGGACCCAGAACAGAACCTTGAGGGACTCCACACAACAGATCAGCTGATTCAGACCTCATTTGATTGGCATATACACTAAAACTGCGCCGAGAAAGGTAAGATGAGAACCATTCTAACACAGACCCAGACCGTCCCACTTCATCCAGGAAAGATCCAATAGAACCAGAACAGTGTATTGACCCGAATCAGCCGACATCATGATGTCACTGGACACATTCAGTAAGGCTGTCTCCGTAGAGTGATGTTTGCCAAAGCCAGACTGAAACTTCTCTTGGATGTCGCTCTGATCCAGGAACAAAGACAGCTGCTCAGACACCACCTTCTCCAAGATCTTGGACAAGAAAGGGAGCTTAGAAATAGGGATAGCTGAGATATCAGCCAGAGTCACAGGGTTCAAGGAGGACCACATGCTGGAGACAGGCTCCATGGCTGCAGTGGTTCCACACAAAGGGGAAGGGATTTTCTCTTTAATTTACTTAATTTTGTTGGTGAAAAATCTCGACAATGCATTACTGACCATCATCGCCATGCATCAAGTATTTGATAAAAACTCTATCTGATGCAGAAGTTTAAAATAAAAGCTGAAATATTTTAGTATTTAGGAATCTGTTGACACAGAGTAATTTAGAGATTTTTTCACAAAAATATTGGTTTAATACAGTTTATGGCGAGGTCTGTGGAGTTTTATCAAATATTCTAAAAGGACACAGATAATTAAAAATGCTTCTCATTGGTCACTATTTTATTTATTTATACTCAAACTAATTTGAGTCAAAATGTGAGACCCAATTCTTTCTCTTTTTTAATTTGTCCTTTTGGGGGGAATTCCTTTTGGTAATGAAACTAATATGCAACTAAATTACATCTTAAGCTTATTTCATTTTCTTCTTATTTTTACTTTTACTTTCATTTAGACCCATTTTATTCTTCTCGTCTTTTTGCCTTGAAGGTCAATTCGTTACATAATCAAAAGTTTTACCATCATGTTAAGCATCTTTTATTCATCCCTTTTTACTTTTGCATTGATGGCCGCCTTACAAAAGTCGTAGTTTAAAATGTGGCCCTAAAATGATGACTAAATAAGGACAAATATTCTGGAGAAAATGTATCCAGACAAGTGTAAAATAGTGTAAATAATCATGTTTAAAAAGTAGCAGAAAAGTAAAATAACTCTTTAAAAATTAAAATTTTAAAGTAATTTCCTTTTTCTACTCGACATTTTGTCTCCTCAGGTTCCAGAAGGACACGTGGTCATGCTGTCCTTCCGCCTCTTCGACCTGGAGGCCGACCCCACCTGTCGCTATGACTACCTGGACGTCTACAACGGCCACACCCGCCTGGTGCAGAAACTGGGTCGCTTCTGCGGCACGTTCCGTCCCGGCGCCGTCATCTCCACCTACAACACCATGATGCTGGAGATGGTGTCGGACGAGGCCACGGCAGGGCGAGGGTTCCTGGCTTACTTCAGCGCCGGCAAGCCTCATGTGGAAGGTGCGTTTCATGTCCTTCAGATCTGTTCTTCCTCAAAGTCAATTTGCCCTCATTGTCGCCCCCTGCAGAGAATCAGTTCTGTGGCGGCCGCTTGACAAAAGAACAAGGATCCGTCAAGACTCCTAACTGGCCCAATTCTGATTACCCAGCAGGCATCAGCTGCTCCTGGCACATCTCCGTCGAGCCGAACAATGTGAGCAACAGACGATCACCCGTCTCATAAGACCTTTGTACCGTCACACCTACAGAGAATTGAACTCGCTTTATTCACAGCCACAAGTGAAGATTTTCCTTTAAAGTAAAAAAGATCATTCATTCACGACTATATGGAAGTAAATCAGTGGCATCAGAATATTGACTTTAACATATCAAATGTTTTAACTTTTGTTAATGACTGGGTTTTTTAAAATTATAAATGAATAGGTTTTTATTTTACACATAGAGTTTTATATTTTAAATACGATAATTCAAGAATTCATTTTGTAAATTCAACATCTTTTCATTCTTTGGCTTTTAAATTCAATATAAAAATCTTACCGGACTCATCCAATCGAGCATTGAGCCCCTGCCTACATTTTTATATTGGATTTAAAAGACTATACATTTAAAAAGCTGCTATTTAGAAATGTATGTTTAAATTAAGGAATTAGAATATCAAACAATATTTGTCTTTCATTTAAATTTCCTTATTAAATTATTGCAAAAAAAACCCCACAACATTTGTAATATAATTCCATATATTGAATTAAACCTCTAAATATGTGTTAAAATCTGGTGCAAAATTAGTTTATATGGGCCCCAAAAGTTGTGAGTGCCTTTGTGTGTATCAACGACACACTTGCAGAGCTCTGATGAATACGTCCTTTGAGAGTTGGAAGGCGTGTGAATGTGTACCGAGAGATTGAACGTGAGGAAGCGTGGGAGGAAGCGAGGGTGAGAGAGGGAGTTAAATGGCCTGCACTGTTTGAGGATCTCGTACTGGCTTCATAAAAAAACAAACATACACAAAATCTTATGTAATTCACAAGTCAAGGTTTGTGTGACGTTTGTCCTCCTCTCAAGGTTATCGAGGTGAAGTTCGAGAAGTTGGATCTGGAGCCCGACATGTACTGCCGCTATGACTATGTGGCGTTGTTTAACGGCGGGGAGAGCGACAACTCCAGGAGGATTGGGAAGTTCTGCGGTGACCGGCCACCAGGGTAAGATGGGAGTCATTTTTCACCGTCTGTCCGTGCTCGTCTCTTGATGCCATTTTGTCCGCTCAGCGTTATCATAACCAACGGCAACCAGCTCCTGGTCCAGTTCGTCTCCGACCTCAGTATAACCTCAGATGGTTTCATGGCCCTCTACACCAGTGTCCCACGTGGGTCACGAAGACCCACTGCCGGGGGAGACTTCATACACCGACCGGGGACGACCTCCACCACACGGAAACCCGCTCCTAAGCCAGTGAAGCCCACCAAACTAATGCCCAAGTTGAAACCAAAACCTACACTAAAACCTATCAAAAAACCACTTGCTAAGATCCCGATAAAGCCTCCGCCACGTAAACCTGTGGTCAAGCCTGGACTCAAGCCTACGCTCAAACCTAAACCAGCCAAACCATCTGCAAAAACTCCTGTGAAAAAGCCTCTGAAGAAGCCTTTTCCCAAACCTGGAGCTAAACCCACACTGAAGCCAAAACCAACCAAACCCAAGGTTATCAAGCCGAACCTCAAACCGAACCTCAAGGCAAAACCCACACGGAAACCTGTGCTGAAGACCAAACCCACCCCAAAACCTGTGGTCAAACCAAGAAAGCCAACACCTAAAGGCACAGCCAAACCAAAAGTTAAACCCACGATAAAACCAAAAGTGATTCCCAAACCTGGCAAAACAGTCACAAAGAAACCTGTCGTGAGTAAGAAACGTGAGTTCATCAAGTTTTATATTAACTAACATCAAGAGTGTTTGTTTATCCTTGCTTTATGTGTGTGTATGAAACAGCCGTACCACTAAACCCAATGTGCACACAAGCCTGCAAGAGACCAGGAACTCTTCAGATCAGCTTCTGCCCACATGACTTTGGTGAGAACACATTAACTTGTATTTAAATTCCCATACATCTCATGTATTTTTTTTTTTTTTTGTAGTGATCACAGGGAAGGTTACCTCGCTGACCTCTGGTCCCGGTGGTTCGGCTACAGTTGAGGTTTCCATCATCAAGGCTTACAAGGCGGGAAGACTGAATATCACCAGAACAGGACCGGCCTTGTCGGTCTTCCTCAACTCTACCTGCAGGAGATGTCCAGGGCTCACCAAAGGTACATGTTACCCTCCACATGAACCAGTGGTTCTGAAAGTGGTCCGTGGGCAATGGCAAGGCAAATTAGGGATAAGGTTGCTGGTTCGCTTCCAGGCCAAGCCAACTTGTTGCGTGGGTTAACTCCGGGCACTCCGGTTTCCTCCCACAGTCCAAAAACATACAGAGGTTGATTTGAAACTTGGGGGAAATTGTCTGTAGGTATGAGTGTGTGTGTGAATGGTTGTCTGTCTTTGTGTGTCCTGAGACTGGTGTCCTGTCCAGGGTGTCCCCTGCCTCTCGCCCAATGAAACTGAAACTGGGATAGGTTCCAGTCTCCCCGCGACCCTCACAAGGGATAAAGATGTAGAAAATAGATGAGTCAATAATACAAACAGACAAAAAAATAAATATATAAAAATGAAATCCTAAAATATACTATACTATGGGGACAAAACGACTTCCATGTACCTGATGGGGGTGTGGCAAAACGTGAAGGCAATAGTTTATTTATCTGGTCTGGACCTCGTCCACACACCGTGTAACAATTGTCCAGACAGACATCCACCACTTGAGTTGGAAGTTTTGCTGATGACTCTCAGTTACGTCTCTCTGACCAATAGGTGGCTCGCTCTGAACCAGAGCGTAGCAGGTACTACATATAGTATCTTAACCACTTAGCGTGCTGATGGAAACACAACACAAACTGGTCAGAGTCGAGTAGACTACAGTAGTGTAGAGCTACGACAAGTCTGTGGAAAATGGACACTATGACTATTTCTTGTTGTCGTCACGTAAAATACTTAAACATGTTCTCTGCCCCTCTTCAGGCCTCAACTATGTCCTAATGGGAAAAGTGGACACCCAAGGACAAGGCCTGCTGACCCCGTCCAGCTTCACTCTCCTCTTCAAGCCCATCCACGGAAAAGCACTGGCAAACCTGGCAAAAAAAGGCTGCTGACACCACGGACTGGTACATCATATCCTCAACTCAAGACAGTAATTCAATATTAAAATGCCTGTTTTAAATAAGACTCATGTTTATTTCATGTTTAATTTATAAAATATATGTAATAAATCACTGAAGTAAGAACAACACGATGCTTCAACTCTCTAAAAACTTTTCTTCAATTCTTTGGACCTGAAGCAGAAGTTGGGTAACCACGCAACTCATTTCTTGATTCATTGATACTTCTGCTTTAGTAGATACACAAGTATACATCGACGATTAATACGCAGTTCATCTCTAAGGAGAAAATTGTTCTTGTCAACATTGTGATTTTAACCTGGTCCTCATACTAAAAACCTGGTCTGCTATGTATGAGCTCGCTCCCAGTCCCTAGATCACATCCAGGTTTCTCCGCTCTCTTCGGTTATTGCTGCTTATTCTTCCTCTTGCACCAGCGAGTATTTTTGGTCTGACAACTGCCACGTCTCTTGCTGGACACAGTCTTGGAGACAGTTATGCCCTAAAATGCTTCTGGATCAGCAGTTTCTGAAAAGCTTGCACCAACCACCATGACGGGAAAAATGTATTTTTGGTCGACTGTGTTTCTCACCATATCTCCTCTGGAGAGTCCAGGCAGTCTTCTGAAGAAAACTAATATCACCGACTTGTACCTGCGAGCTTGTTCTTTTGGTCACTGCCCAACGTTTGTGACCCTAAGTGAAGGTAGGGTCTTAGATCGACTGGTATACAGAGAGCTCTGCTGCCTTAGCTCTCTCCTCACCACCACAAATCGCTGCATCGTCTGCATAATGCCTGACACCAACCTCATCTGCCGTCTCACGCTCCATTCTTCCCTCACTCGTGAGCAAGACCCTACTTGAACTCCTCCACTTGGGGAAGACCCCTCGCTCTGTCTGATAACCATGGACTCAAATTTGGAAGGGATGATTTTAATCCCTCAATTGCACATTTTGAACTGAAGGTCACGATCTGGTAAAGCCAACAGGAGCAAGTCATCAGCAAAAAGAAGTGACCCATTCCTGAAACCACCAAACAGGGCCCCCTCGACGAAATTCTGTCCATAAAGGCTTTGAACAGAATCTGCGACATGTCTTGGATTTTGTTGACGAAATACTGTATCTGTAGGGCATTAGAAATCTGAAGGAGTACTCGTAGTTCTTGCTTCGCTTTATCTTGTGTTGTTTAACCAAAGGCGCCTGTTGAATGTTAGTATTGAGAAAGGAAATGGACTTTCACTAACCCTAGGGTCATAAATACATATGCAGTGGCGCTCCAGTACTGTGGTCGTACTGTGACCCGAGGCTAGGAAAGATTGTCAGGAGGCCTGACAGAAAAGTTGGTAGAATCCAAAATGTTCCATTTTACCAACCGTCGCACTCAGAGGTCTTTAAATACTACTTGTCATTTACTTCAGTTGTTGTCAGGTTTAAAGAGACAGTTCCTTCCTAGAAAATAAATCTGGTATTTCTTGACACAGCTGCCAAAGACGGCAGTGACCTTCAAGTTATCGCCGATCTGCATCATCATTTACTGTTAATGATTTAAAAACATGTTATTTAAAACCATAACAACTAATGTCATGGAAATGAATGAAAAAAAAAGTAACATGATATGCTTAAAAATAAGCATGTTTTCCATCATTACATAATACTGCAGAGCAGAGCAGTTGGTTGCCTGGCAACAGACATGACATGGATACATGTGACACATGTGTCAGGCTCGGCTTATTGTCCGAGGTCTCTGCAGCTTCTAGCTTTTGAGGATCACGTCGCATTGAAATGTAACAGAGATCCTATTAGAGGCCTAATCGAATCTATTGCCTGTTTTTACGCTTTTATATTAATTATTGTAATATTAAATATTACATTAAAATATTGCAGTTTTAGAATTTTTATTTTATTTTTGTATTATTTTCGTTTGTTACCTACTTTCCTGTCTGAGCTTCAAGTGTAACAAAAGATAAATACACAACAGTTTGTCTTCTATCAAAGTGTCACGAAACAAACAATATATTTGTTCATTTTCTTTCAGCAGAAATACACGTGTTTCGTATACAGTGCAAAGAAAACCAGTGTGATCTGATGAGAAGTCCATGCATGAACTCGAACGACAACTTAAAAACATGATGATATCGATCAAGAACGTTTCCCAGAATCCTTTCAACAGCGAGTGACAAGACCGTGGACACAGGTCTGGTTCATCGTCACAGAGGTCAGAGCGCCCCCTTTTGGTAATGTATGGAAAACAGCTGCAAATAGTGAATTAGTTCCAAAGGTTGAACAAAGAGAGATATAATCAAAAATAAATCATTCAAACGCAAGTATTTTGAGTAAAATTCATACAATCTTTCTCGTGGGGTGTAAGAATTGATGATATATTGTGATATTTTTGTCATGATACTTGAAATCATTGAATTCTTATTTTCTTTTTTACTTTAAAACATTTTTAATCATAGCTCTTTAATGGTTTGTATTTTTAACGAAATAAAATATTCTATAATAATATATATAAAATGATTGAATTTTTGTTTTTGCAATAAAGTTTTTTTTTTTGTTGTTGTTGCAATTAAACTGCCGACAGCAGTTATTCCTTCCTTTGCAGCTTAATAAAATCTCGCGATTCTGGCAATGACTGAGGACGAGAGGATACAGGGACTCCAGCAGCTTTTAAAGCTGATCTTTGGAGATATTTTGGTTTGAAAACAAATGAAAGCAGTTACAACTTCGTCAAGAGTCATGTGGTCTGTAAATACTACAACACCAGAGTCAAGTACTGGACAATACTACACATATATACTTGTTACTACACTATCACAACACCAGAGTCAAGTACTGGACAATAATACACATATATACTTGTTACTACACTATCACAACACCAGAGTCAAGTACTGGACAATACTACACATATATCCTTGTTACTACACTATCACAATATATCACTATATATCGTTTGGTATTTGTATAAAAAATGTACACTGCCTCTGAAAAAGGCGCTTCGAAAAAAATGAATTATTATTATTATTAGGGTGACCAATCAGAAAGCAGAAGTCATCTTTTCCATGAACGATCTCTGTGTTTGATGATCTACTGAGTCCTTCAAGAAACATCTGTGTTTGATGATCTACTGAGTCCTTCAAGAAACATCTGTGTTTGATGATCTACTGACTCCTTCAAGAAACATCTGTGTTTGATGATCTACTGACTCCTTCAAGAAACATCTGTGTTTGATGATCTACTGACTCCTTCAAGAAACATCTGTGTTTGATGATCTACTGACTCCTTCAAGAAACATCTCTGTGTTTGATGATCTACTGACTCCTTCAAGAAACATCTGTGTTTGATGATCTACTGACTCCTTCAAGAAACATCTGTGTTTGATGATCTACTGACTCCTTCAAGAAACATCTGTGTTTGATGATCTACTGACTCCTTCAAGAAACATCTCTGTGTTTGATGATCTACTGACTCCTTCAAGAAACATCTGTGTTTGATGATCTACTGACTCCTTCAAGAAACATCTCTGTGTTTGATGATCTACTGACTCCTTCAAGAAACATCTGTGTTTGATGATCTACTGACTCCTTCAAGAAACATCTCTGTGTTTGATGATCTACTGACTCCTTCAAGAAACATCTGTGTTTGATGATCTACTGACTCCTTCAAGAAACATCTCTGTGTTTGATGATCTACTGACTCCTTCAAGAAACATCTGTGTTTGATGATCTACTGACTCCTTCAAGAAACATCTGTGTTTGATGATCTACTGACTCCTTCAAGAAACATCTGTGTTTGATGATCTACTGACTCCTTCAAGACACATCTGTGTTTGATGATCTACTGACTCCTTCAAGAAACATCTGTGTTTGATGATCTACTGACTCCTTCAAGACACATCTGTGTTTGATGACCTACTGACTCCTTCAAGAAACATCTGTGTTTGATGATCTACTGACTCCTTCAAGAAACATCTGTGTTCGATGATCTACTGACTCCTTCAAGAAACATCTGTGTTCGATGATCTACTGACTCCTTCAAGAAACATCTGTGTTTGATGATCTACTGACTCCTTCAAGAAACATCTGTGTTTGATGATCTACTGACTCCTTCAAGAAACATCTGTGTTTGATGATCTACTGACTCCTTCAAGAAACATCTGTGTTTGATGATCTACTGACTCCTTCAAGAAACATCTGTGTTTGATGATCTACTGACTCCTTCAAGAAACATCTGTGTTTGATGATCTACTGACTCCTTCAAGAAACATCTGTGTTTGAGGATCTACTGACTCCTTCAAGAAACATCTGTGTGTTTGATGATCTACTGACTCCTTCAAGAAACATCTGTGTTTGATGATCTACTGACTCCTTCAAGAAACATCTGTGTGTTTGATGATCTACTGACTCCTTCAAGAAACATCTGTGTTTGATGATCTACTGACTCCTTCAAGAAACATCTCAAGACATTTTTCCTTATTGTCTTATGTGTCTTGATCTTTTAAAGCATATATTTTAACAGTGTATTGTTTTTGATTGTTCAAGCACTTCGTGACCCTGGTCTAGAAAGATCTTTACAAAGAACCTTTACTTACCAAGTTACTTACTGTTACCACAGTAGTTTACATTGAATTAGCACAGTCAGCATCTTCAAAACATGAAAAATTACAATTTCATGAGTTTAATAAATCTATATATTTTTTGAAAATCTACTTTTTAAAAACATGTTGATTAATGTGAGAAGAAACATGGATTTCTATTATAAATAATAATAATAAATAGTCTTTGACAAACAATACCAACTATTTATTTTCTAAAGATGATGTATTCTATTCTATCTTATCTTTGTATCCTTTTCTTTATACCTACTAGCTTATATTTTGTCATCCCTCGCATTTTGTTCTTGTTTTTATGAAACTATCGTTGATCAGGAGCTCCGTGTATGAAGCTGGACTCACTGGTGACAAGAGAGGAGATCATTGAACAAACTACTGTCCATCATGGATGATGACAGTCATCCTCTGAACACTGTCATCAGTGAGCACAGAAGCAGATGGAGCATGAATGCTCCTCCCATGATGCAACTCTAATAGACTCAGGGACACATTCATTCCTCGTGTTATTAGATTGTTTAATTCTTTGAGGGCAGGAGTGAAAAGATGTTTCATGTTAATCGTTGTATTTGCTAGGATCTGTTTTTCTTTCCTCCACTGTAGTCTTCATCTAAAACTGTAAAGTTACTTGAGATAACTTTGTTATGATAAGACATTTTAAATTAGATTGAATTTGAAAATTGCGCTTCCTTTCAATCTATTTTCTTTATACTTGCGCTTTGTTCTTTTTTCTTGTTTTTATGATATGCTGTAAATTGGAATTTGTCCGTCTGTCTGTTCTGCAGCTTCATCGTACGACAGCGTTATTGGTCTTTCATCAAGTGGAATACCGTTAGCGACCCACAAAATATGACAAATACTTCTTTGATCCAGCGACCTTAGAAAAAACAGTTCAATCGACTAACATCTCTTTCCTCACCCTCCAAAAATATATATATATTTTTTAATGTGACATCGAGGGACTATATTTCCTGCGACGTTCACAGGGATACAGTGATCAACATGACGCCATAATCAGCCGTACACATGTTTTTTGTGTGTCAAGAATAAAGCTCCGATACGGTTTAAATAATCTTCTTTGCGACTGCATCTCAGTACAAATATTGTATCCGATCGAATCCACAATCACATCTTGACAGTTAAAATGTCTGCGGTCAGATTAAAACAAGTGTGACGTCATTGAAACGGTCTCGAGGTTCTAGATGGCGTCGTCGGGGTCGGCGCGGCCGCAGAGGTAGAAGCAGAACAGGACGCAGCAGCTGCCGAACACCAGCAGCAGCAGCAGGATGTAGACCAGCGTGATGTTCCAGAAGGCGAACAGGTAGAGGGTCTTCTCGCAGTACGGCTCGATGTGCGTCGTGTTCTTGCTGAAGCTCGGTTTGTAGATGGAGTAGACCCACACGTTACCTGAGAGTCATCGGTTAGTGACGCCCTCGTTGTCTCAGGGTCAAGGTGGCCCGACAACAAATGTGTTTGTCGTATCCCTTGTGTTGCTTCTCGGTCAAGATGAACGACCTCCTTGGCTTTCAGAAATACAGTGTAGCGCAAAAGTGAGTACAACACATTTCTGCAGATATTTAAGCATATCTTTTCAACACTGACCCAATGACACTTCGACACAATGGAAAGTAGTCTGTGTGTTGTTAATATAACAGTGTACGTTTATTTTTCACTCAAAATAACAACAAAAGTGAGTCCACCCCTAAGAGACTACATCCATAATTGTCCAAATTGAGCACTGCTTGTCATTTTCCCTCCAAAATGTCATGGGACTCATTATTGTTGCTCAGGTGTTCATAGGGAACAGGTGAGTTCAATTGTGTTCTGTCATACTGTGCCGTGTCTCTTCTCTTAGTGCACTCGAGGTTAGTATGCATCAGGATAGTGTATGTACTAACTAGTAACTAATCCTCCACAGATAGTATGTCTCTAATCAAACTCTGCTGCTACACATTAACAGGAAATGATGCCAAAGCTTCTTCTTCTACTACTATTTAACGATGGTTTCAACCAGCTGTAGGAACACTAGCGACACCTGCTGGCAGCACGTTTGGTTTGGATCAAGAAATATGAGAAACGAAATATTCGCAAGATATTTACCCACGGTATCAGCAGCGAAGACGTGTCTCTTCTACTGCTGCTCAAAATGCACCTGCAAGTATATGCATATATATATATATATATATATATATATATATATATATATATAGTAACTTCTGTTTACAACGACAACGTCACTAAGATGGAGTCGTTTAGGGTAAAAAGTGTCCAACGATCCATACTCAGTTTTGTTGGCGTTTTAGTAACAATTTAGTGTGCATGGAGAACTACATTTAGCATACTAAGAATTGACACGCACTTATACACTAAAAACACTAACTTTAATTACGTAAGTATGTGATTTGAGACACAGCTCCGGTCCCCGAAAGTTCCAACATGGCAACCCACGGTAAAGAACTCTCCGAGGATCTTAAAAGGCAAATTGTTGCGCTACATGAAGACGGCCAAGGCTTTAAGAAGATGCCAACACCCTGGAACTGAGCACAGTTTAAAAGAGCAGGATCCACTCAGAACAGGGTTGGTCCTCCAAAGAAATTCCGTGCAGGAGCGTCACATCCAAATGCTGTCTTTGAAAGCAGTTCTGGAAAATAATGGTGGCCACGCAAAATATTGACACTTCAGGAACTTTCACTACTCACTTTTCATGCCAGGGGTTTAGCTATTAATGGCTACATTTTGAGAGGAAAATAAATGAACGACGGGCACACAGTCGTCTCACAGCAAAAGAAAGTTGCTGGTTCGCTTCCAGGTCGAGCCAACGCGTGACCTTTCTGTGTGGAGTTTGTTTGTTCTCCTCGTGTTCCGTGGGTTTACTCCGGGCACTCCGGTTTCCTCCCACAGTCCGAAAACATACAGAGGTCGATTGAGAACTTGGGGAAATTGACAGCATCCTGTCCAGGGTATCCCCTGCCTCTCGCCCTATGACACTGGGATAGGCTCCAGTCTCGGTTATGGATAAAGCGATAGAAAATGAATGAATTGACTGTTATATTACCAACACACAGACTACCTTTCATTGTGTCATAGTGTCATTTCTTCAGTGTTGTCCCAGGAAAAGATACACTTCTGCAGAAATGTCACTTTTGTGATACGCAGTAGCAGTTGTAGAGGTCGTTCACCTTGACCCCGAGACAACACAAGGGATACCACAAACACATTTGTTTTCATGCAAAAGAAAAGTCATGTCTGACCTGCGATGAACCAGCATAACAGGAAGAAGGCGACGAGAGAATTCCAAGTCTTGCACACGAGGCTGGCGGTCCCCTGAGCGCACGGCAGGCACGCCAGCAGGGCCAGGATCAGGCCGAAGACCCCCACCACGATCAGGTAGATGGGGATGTTCTGCTCCCGCGGACAGTCGTTCAGGTGGACCGCTCCTGAGGAAACAGAGGATTCAAGAGTTGCCAGACCGGAGGGGGTCAAGGGTCACTCACCGATTGAAATCTGAGTTATGGGCATGATGCACAGGAGCGCCTTCGCAGGAACTGCAACAAGAGACGTTGAACTTCAACTTTTGAACTATTGTACTTGAACAAGTCTTACTTAGGATCTTAGGGGGGGCTTCAGGGGGGCTCCGGATGTGTTTCAAAAGCCCAGTATTTGACATGATCGGGCGATCGATGAAACTGCAGACAGAGACCATCATGAACATTTGTGGGACTAATGAATGGAATCCTTTTGGATTTTTAATTAGTGTTTATTTCCAACTGTGTATTGATCTGTTGGTGAAGCGCCTTGTGACCCTGGTCTGTGAAACTTTACAAATGATAATCACTTACTTACTTACTTACATTGGACACAAACGTCTGCGTCAAAGAAAACGTCGAGCAGTAGGTTTGACAACATTCCAACAGAAGCCGGTTTATGATTTTTCACGACGGCTCTCAGGTCAAGTTCTGACACACATTTTTTAAATCTCTGGACATGTTCGAAATGTAGGTAGTTTGAGTCGAATTTGCAAAACAGGTACATTTACAATTTCACATGTTTATTTAATGAAAAAATGAAAACGTGTTCGTACACTTTAAGTGAAAATTTATTTAATAAATCCTTATATATATAAATCTACTTGGAAAAAAAAAGGATTCATGAGAGAACGTGAAGAACTATTATAAATACATTTAAAAAAATGAGTTGACAAACTTACCAAATGTTTTTTTTGGGGATACTAATGAAAATTCCTGACGGTCATAATTGTGTGACGAAAAATGTCTGTGCGAAAAGTTCCCCTTTGAATCACAAGATGTCAACATGCATGTGCCAGCTGGTCTAGTTTTTGTTTTCACAAAAAGTGTTTCTAAGCTTTTAATGCTGTTTTTGAAGGCAATAACAAACAACTTGGATGGTCTTTTTTTTTTTTTTTTGGATCCCAGGGCCAAAGTTTGACACGTTTGCTCAAAGCTGAAATCAAAAGTTTGAAGATAAAATCCGTGGGAATGGAGTTTAAAGCGAGACTCTCAACACAAGTGTTTTTAAAAGAAGAATCTCTGTCAAGAACCTGTCGTCACGCCTCGCCCTTATTCAACTGCCTCGACCTGAAACCAACACGTTTAGATTCTGAGCGAGTTCATCTCACAGCCTCATAAGAAAAACACTCACAAACAGACAAATGGATGATTAAAAAAAAAGATTTGGAACTCGTTCTTACCTGTGTTTGACTCCTACGTTTACCTTCCTGCTGCTGCCGCCACTGCTCTGACGTCACGGCGACAGGAAGACGCACCCTCCCACCATAGGCTGGAGGAAGTTGACGTCACTCGAGAAAATACGCAAAGAGGAAATTACAAACAAAAGTATGAGGTTGACAGAGTGGTTGTACCGCTTTTCACCACTAGATGGAGCAAAAGATCAGTGAAAAAATAAAAAGAACAAAAATCTGCATTTATTATTATTCATTTTTTTTCTTTACCTAGAATAAAAAAAAGAAACTTGATCCCAAAATATTGTTGCATATAATGCTGACCTCACTTTTTCTTTTCATTCTATTCATTTAGCGTTCAAAATCAAACAATGTTTTATTTTCCTTAGACCGTGTATTTCTGTTTCTTTTAGATCTGACTATACTTTTCTTTCATGAACTATATCTTTTTTTTCATAAATTTATAAATAAGTTCTGGATGTTTAAACAATATATATTGAAAAGTGAGAATGTATTATATTCTACCGCATTTACAACGCTTTACAAATAATAATTACTTACTACTTATTGTTATTGTTATTGTCTTTAATTAAGATAAAAAATTAATTATTTTAAGTGCGCCTTATAGTCCTAAAAATACGGTATTTAACATTGATTCACATTCTGGTAAATATAATGATTAATTTAGAAGTGATATTTGTGACTCTTGAGGAAAAAACACAAAACAACAAACAATCAGAACTCATTGATAGTTTGAATCATTTTATTGATAAACGTCACATGACATGTTGGAGCTAGTGTTAGCTTTACTGCTACATGCGAACTAGAGTTAGCTCTTATTGTAGCAACAAAAACAAAAACTGACAACTTCTATCTTGAATTTTAGTTTCTTACTTCGACAAAGAGAAATGACAAGTATAATAAGGACAAACGATATAAAAATAAAATATTCACTGCTATTTAGTTCACAGAACACAGATGTAATAATAATTGACATTGACATGTTCTGTTGTATTAATCACAGATGAATACACTCTTAGTACTTCAGGATGTCTTCTTTATTTTTGGTTTATAATGAAGTAGTAATTCACGTTTAGACATCATCATCTGAGTCAGGTATGAATGGTCTACACAACAGGGCACAGAAGAACATGCATGCGAGGGGGAGGATGCAGAAAACTACCAGAACACACATTAGGATGTAGTACACCGTGGTGGTCCAGAAGGCAAATCTGTAAAGTAGCCTGTTGCAGAATTGGACATGTCCTGGAGCGTCGTAAACTGAGTAGATCCAATAGCTGCCTAGAAAATACAAGATACTCAATGTTTTTTTAAACTTTCTCTAAACAATAAAAAACATTTAGTTTGTCGGGAATGTCATAGTTCTACTACACGGGTGTGAAACTCAAACAAAAGATTATTCAAATGAAAGATAATTCATATATTTCAACCTGCAATTTGTCTATAAAGGCCCACATTTACTTCTGTAATTCATTCCATTTTGAAAATCAGAAAAATAGGTTAAAAAAAACAAACTGTTTTCTCTTCTGTGTGTAACTTATATATGTAATAAAAAAGCCATTAAATTGGATTTTCTGGATGTTTGTGTTTCCAAAGTACATGAATAATAAATCTATGTTAAGATTGTGACGTGAACCAGAAGAAGTATTCTCACATTTATTTTCTTTAAATTATCATATTTTCAACTGTAACAAACATATATAAGAAGAAAACAATCACAGGGTATAATAGTATTGTGTTCATACTGTTGTGAGGTATCCATTGTCTCTATGCTACCAGTGCAGTTCTAATTACTTGCCAAAAGCTTATGATAACATCATCACTGTGGCAAGGAAAAACAGACTCTAGGAGGCAGAAACCTTGAAAGGACCAGGCTCTAGGCAGGCAGTCTACTTCACAACTAATTAGGCCGATTGCAAATGTATATAATACACAGGTAAACAGACTCAAGTAGCAGGAGGAGATACATTGGAAAGGTGTGTGTGTGTGTGTGTGTGTGTGTGTGTGTGTGTGTGTGTGTGAGCAGAGACCCAGAAGCGCCATCTGTACATATCTGCAGGAGGGGCATGAGGGACCCATTGACACCGAGAAGCCAAGCCGCCCCAAACCAAGCCAGTGGGCCCATGCCTAGCCCGGCAGGATCGCGGTGCCAGTGCCCCTGGCGGAGGAAGCAGAGAGAGGAGGCACCAGGAGCAGGCGCCGTAACAGAGGGGCCGAAGGGCCAACCGGCGAGGGACAGCCAGCGAACGCTATGCGGTCTCTACGGTACCAATGGGCCGCCCACCGCTCCCGCCTCCCCCGCTATGTCCCTGCCCATTATGCGGCCCCACCATCCAGGCAGCCCCCGAAAGACTGACCACCCCGGTCATGCACCGCCCCGCAGCCTAGGAGGCAAACGGCCCCAACCAGGCACATGCCACACAGGGCACGCGCAGAGTCACTGCAGTTGTGGCGCTGACTCTGCGCGTGCCCTGTGTGGCATGTGGGGGCATCCACCCCAAGACCAACCCACCCATGGCCCCCCATCATGGACAAGGTGGAAGGCCACCCAGGCCAGAGGGCCATCCAGAACAACTAGCCAAGCTCCACCCCCAACAGTCCACACACCGCCTCCAGCCACCCAGCCCACCAGTACCCAGGGAGTAGCTGGTGCATCTGTCTGATTCATTGAAGCCCATCTGGTGTTGTCTTGAAGCAGTATAGTGAGTTCTATGAATAACTTTATATTGGATAAGCTGTAAATGTTTGTTTGTATTCTTAATGAAAATATTGTTAGATATGTGACTCCAAAAGTCAGAGTTGGTGCTCATGGAGAGGTCTTAATCCTATTTTGTGGTTGGTATGCACATCGAGGTGTCCGCCTGGTTCAGTACTGAATATATTTTGGATTATTTTGGATTATTTTTCTTTGTACTGGGGCTGTTAAGTATTTTATTCACTGGAATAGAATCTTCTGATGATATCTTTTTTTCTAATTATTAGTAAAATTATAGAATGAAATTGTATATATTCTAAAAAGTGTGAATTTGTCATGTTAAATTATCTACAAGTTCAGAGAAGCCTATCAGTTAGTTTTCTTGTACAATATGGTGCAGGTGTGTAACACCCTTTTCCTTCCAGCTGCTGAAGCTAATCATTTTTTGTTGATAGTGAGATCTGGGTTCAGACAGATGAGTGAGCGGATTGAAGGGGCTATATTTTGTGAGTTTTATTCATTTTTTCCAAGTAAACGGTCGCAGAGCCATCATTTTTCTCGATGAAATTTCTTGAAAACACAGCAGTGAAACTGGCAACGAAATGTTGTTGCTTGACAACCGTTAAAAAAAGCACATAAGAGAGATGCATATAATTAATATATAATATTAACGACGCACGTCACATAATGCAGATGGCTATTGAGTAAGATTACTGCCCATGTTTTGAGCGAGTGTGTCTTGGTTGTTGTTCACTCAAAATCACTCTGCTGCGCACTCAACCAGTCATACAGGTGCGTTCAACATGTCATACACGCCCTCTCTAGCTGTCATACATGCGCTCAACTTCACTGCTTCTCACTCCAAGTTTGTCTGCTCACAACACCAGTCTCATGCGCTGCTGCTTGAAGCCTTTTAAACATCATTTCAACATCGTTACCATGGAAGTGAACAGAGTTGTCAGAACGCTTAATAAAGTTTGACTTTATCTGACTGTTTTGTTGATGTTCCCTTTAGCACAGCTTTATCTATTGGATGCATAACGAAACCCCAGTCAAATGTTTGACTGTATCTTTTATTCTATGCGCATTATAATCCGGTGCAACCTATTTATGAAAAAAAAAAAAAAAAAAGGCCATTCATTGATGGTGCGCCTTATAATCCGGTGCGCCTAATAGTGTGGAAAAAAGGGTACTCCATCAGCTGGAGAGTATAAAGCCACGCTTTCCCAGCAACAGGTACCAGATTATAGTCTGGTACCTGTTGCTGGTATGTCATGTTATGTGACAGTGCCTGCTTTTCATCGTTTTTATTAGCATGTTTTTTTCCCTGACGCTCTCTTTGTTTTTCAGTCTTCATTAGTTTGTTCTCAGCCCGGTTTCTGTTGTGCTTTACATTATCTTGGACTGTGACATGAACACTTATGATTCTGGACAATTCTTCGTGGGACTCTCATTTATTTTGTTATAGTTGTTCTCTGAATAAACTTGTGTGTAAACGCCGCTTTTGCCTGTTGATTGGTGATTCCACTAATTTGGGTCTGCCTTAGTCCCGGACCTCACAGAACCGTTTATTGTATATATAATGACCATAACTACGTTAAAAGACGGTTCAGTAAATATGCTGTTTTTGGGCCTACTGAGCTCCAGTCACTACATTAAAATGAACTAACATTTTTGTCTATAACTCTAAAAGGAACACAATACTCTGAAAATAATCCCAACCCTTAGTTGACATAAGGGTGAGTAGAAAATTAATTTGAATTTTGGATTAACTATGACACTAAAAAAGGTCAAATAACCCACAGATGGAACTTGATTTATGTTTTGATGTTTTTCCTTACAGCATTAATAGCAGAAAAGTGAACGATGCAAAGCCTTCATTGATCAAGGTATACCTTCAGAAATCTACTTGAATATAAGGACCTGTTTTGTGTTCCATTAGAGCAGATACATGCTGACCAAAAAAAAAAGTCTTTGATTGCAGACCAGACGACTATTGAGGTATTTTGCAAAGGTATGACTTGGCTGGCAAAGACTTCAAACCATCCATCGTCTGGAGCTCCTGTGTGAGGTCTTACCCGCGATCAGCCAGGCAAAGAGGAAGGTGTTCAACAAATTCCGAACAACGAGCAATACATTGCCGAGCGTTGTTCGTTCATCGCTGGGTGCGCGAGTCCAGGGCAGACAGCTGATGATGGCCACCAGGATGCTGAAGCAGCCGAACACGATCAGGTAGATGGGGATGTATGGTTGGATGGGACATTGGTCCATGTACACCACTCCTGATCAACAAAACAGCACAACCACTATGACTTGCTTGTGTGTTGTTTGATGGACAGACTCACCGATAGAAATCTTAGCAATTGCCAACGCAATCAGTATGGTCAATCCTGTAACTGCAAGAAATCAAACGCACAACCCTCATTACTGTCAAATAAAAGTTTATAGGTCATTTTAGGTTTTACCTGAAACTTGTTTGGGTGGATCCTGGATTTGCTGAATCATGTTGTTTCCTGACATGTTGACTCGGACAAGAAGAAGTCGTGATGCTATTTATATAGAAACACAACACAAAAAGTGGTTGGTAGATAATTGTTGTTACAACGTTCTTAGATTTAAATCTTTAGAATTACTAAAAATGAAGCCTGTCGGTGAAGTAAAAATAATAATCTAATCCTAACCTTCATTCAATAACACAAAATGTTGTGTTTTTTTGTCCTTCATCATTGTATAATCACTTTGAAAAGCAGTAAAGTCATTTGTTTTTTAAGTAAGACTGGAAAAATATCCACAATGTATTTATTTGTCGTGGATGAGTGGTGATAAAATAAATCAAGGATATAAATGGATTTTATTTTGTCTAAAAACCCTTGAAGTGACATGTTCGTCTTTACTTAGTCCACATTGTGATATGTTGTCAGAGCCCTCGTGATCTGGTGATCCTAAAATGGTCAATCTGGGTCAGTATGATCAAAGTTAAACCAGTGCTTGATAGACGCATAGAAGGATCAGGAAGTGACTCAGGCCTGCAATAAGAGTCATAATAAATAATAAAAGTGATTACATGCTCAGACTTTCACAATACTTTAATCGTCATCTTGAGATGGTTCTAAACATTAAAAATCAACACCTGAAATACATTTTTCACAAACATCTATTTTAGAAATTTGTCTATTTTGGTGGATGTAATGAACATTTCTCTAAACACATTACAGTTTTGAATTTGGATTTTTATCTTTTTGTGGATTTTAGAAATTAACATTTAAACAATTGTATATAAATGTTGTGAAATTGCATCAATGTAAGAATAAAAAAAAATGTTGAAGTTAACAGTGGCCAATGATAGATAACCATAGATGTATTTGTGTATGGCTTTTGGTTGTTCAAGCGCTTCGTGACCCTGGTCTAGAAAGGCACTTTTCAAATATCAATCTAACTAACGATCTAACGACCGACCGACCTATCTATGTATCCGTCTGTCAGTCTAAAGGTAAGAGAATTAAAAAACTCAACGAGTCAGCTGAAAGTCTTTCGTACCTAAAGAAACAATAGAACCTTTAAGGAAAAACACACAACTTACCAGAGCGTGCAAATATCCTGACTCCACCTCGACACAGACTTGAAGTGTGGACTCTTTAATATAACCCAGACCGTGTTGACTCTTTTATTATCTGGACTTTGAGTTGTTTACGATTCGGACTAAACCTTAAGAAATAATCTAATGACCAATAAGAAAGACTATATTAAACTGAGTCACGGATCAAGTTCAACCAATCGGTGATCGGCCTGGAACTCTCAGTGGAACAATTATATTGAGTTTATAAATGTGCTCTGTAATATCAGGTATGGCCATTTGCTGATGACGTGAGAACCACGTATGTTATGACTTCCTGACTGGTCATCATGTTGAGTGACAGTTTTGTCAACAATCACTAACCCAATTTTCAGATACGCTTTCTAAAATCTTAACACAGGCTCACACCTAGTAAACACAATTGACCAAATCCATAATTTTGTTTTCGGAAACACATTTCACATAAATATATATATATATATATATTTTTAAATATACAGTGGTGCGGTGGTAAGCGCGGTTGCCTCACAGCAAGAAGGTTGTTGGTTTGATTGCAGGCCGAGGCGGTGGGTTTACTCCGGGCACTCCGGTTTCCTCCCACAGTCCAAAAACATACAGAGGTTGATTGAGAAATTGAGAAAAATTGTCCATAGGTAAGAGTGTGTGTGAATGGTTGTCTGTCTTTGTGTGCCCTGCGACAGACTGGCATCCTGTCCAGGATGTCCCCTGCCTCTCGCCCTATGATACTGGGATAGACTCCAGTCTCCCCACAACCCGACCCCGGGATAAGGCGGTAGACAATGAATGAATATGTATATTTTAATGACAAATACTGATTATCTACACTAGGACAGAGAAAAACCCTCTTTTTAAAGTTAAAAACCCAACACAACAGTTCATAATCTATTGCTTTGAACAGAAAGAAATTCTACTGAAACCTTGCATCATTTTTAGGGCGCTCGCTACTGAACATGTTCATGAAACTTCATAAAGCCTTATTTTCTTAAAGAGTCATTCTCTGCACTACAACCTATTTTTTTTTTACATATTGAAACCTCACAACATTTTGTAAACTTCCGCTTCCGGTGAGCCTTTGATTTGCTTTTACGAACTTGAGTTCCTGCAATAATTGCAAAAAACAGTCAAATATTACTGTTACCATTACTAATAAATCCTTTAATCTTAATTAACTTTTCACAAGAGTTTATTTGGATTTATTATGTCTTTCTGAGATTTGGCAGAGAGAGGAAGAGTTTACTCATCTGGACTCTGTCCAGTAGGGAGAGTTGTTCTTGCAAAGTGATTCAGACACAGGAATTCACTTCTTTTGAGTCTCAGATGATCTTGGTTGGTTCTACAAGACCTTTGTATTATGTGTCAATCTACTGCCCGCCTGGTCCTGCGGCGATGTTCTTGAAAGACTTCAGTGACTTCTTATCTTCCTTTATTCAAATGGTGTCTGTTCTTATTCTTGGAGACTTTAATCTTCATGTTGATGACGTCACATCTTGCTCTGCTAATGAACTTTTAACTTTAACAGAAGCCTTTAATTTTGAGCAACATGTTTCTGAACCCACTCATCAAAAAGACCACACTTTAGACTTAGTTTTTACTCTTGGCCTGAACATTTCTAATGTATCTGTACATGATGTCCATCTGAGTGATCATTCTCTTGTCTTGTTCAACCTGGACTTCATCCCTGAACCTAAGCCTTTGAAAGTTAGGTCTCAGAGGCGTGTCATCTCAGCCGATACTGCAGATAACTTTTCTACTATGTTTGACGCTCTTTCCTTTGATGACTGCCCAGACATCAACAGTTTAATTCACTGTTTCAATAATCATTGTGTTGAAATACTGGATCAAGTGGCACCTGTTAAATCGAACTTGAAAATTCAGAAAAAACGGCCCTTGGACAAATGAAGATCTCCTGAGTCGGAAGAGACTGAGCGTCTCTGGAAGTCCACTAAACTTGAGGTGCACAGACTTCACCTCAGGGATCTGATGTCTTCTTACAATGAGATGGTGGAAACTGCTAGATCTGATTACATCAGAAAACTTGTATATATAATAATAATAATATATTACAATATAACCCCCCCCCCCTCCCCCGGGCCGCGGTAAAATTGTCAAGCATTGACCGGTCCTTGGTGATAAAAAAGGTTGGGCACCACTGATAAGTGCTCAACAAGCAGAGTGCGTGAGGCTGGTAGAACTGACTCATTTCTTATCACAATTACTCTGAGTTCATCTCAGATTCATGAACCCTCTGAGGTATCATGAGCAAAAGACCATTTTCAAAAGTGAGTCGAGATAAAGTTCAACAATTGGAGGATCAGTCTGGGAAGTGAAACCATTTGTTGTGCTCTCACTTAAACATTTCATTCATTTAAACAACATATTTGGGCAAAAGTATTTTCTTTAATACTTTAAAGATTAAAGTTGTTTTGCTATATTTTCCAACTTTTTGAACAAACAATCTTTTATTTTCCATATACCGTGTATTTCTGTTTTTTTTAGATATACTTTTCTTTCATGAACTATATCTTTTTTTCATAAATTTATAAATAAGTTCTGGATGTTTAAACAATATATATTGAAAAGTTAGGATGTATTATATTCTAATTTTTATTCTACAGCATTTACACCGCACTCAGGCTTTACAAATAATAATTACTTACTTATTGTTATTTCTTTGATTAAGATAAAAATGTAATTATTTTAAGTGCGCCTTATAGTCCTAAAAATACGGTATTTAACATTGATTCACGTTCTGGTAAATATAATGATTAATTTAGAAGTGATATCTGTGACTCTTGAGGAAAAAACACAAAACAAAACAATCAGAACTCATTGATAGTTTGAATTATTTTATTGATAAATGTCACATGACATGTTGGAGCTAGTGTTAGCTTTACTGCTACATGCGAACTAGAGTTAGCTCTTATTGTAGCAACAAAAACAAAACCGACAACTTCTGTCTTGAATTTTAGTTGAATTTTCACTGCTATTTAGTTCACAGAACACAGATGTAATAATAATTGACATTGACATGTTCTGTTGTATTAATCACAGATGAATACACTCTTAGTACTTCAGGATGTCTTCTTTATTTTTGGTTTATAATGAAGTAGTAATTCACGTTTAGACGTCATCTACGTGACGTATCAATGGAGAAAACACCAGGTCACAGAAGAACATGAATGCGAGTGGGAGGATGCAGAAAACTATGACAACACAGATAAGGATGTAGCCCGCTGTGGTGGTCCAGAAGGCGAATTCGTAAAGTACCTTGTTGCAGAATCGGAAATGTCCTGGAGAGGTGTAAACAGAGTAGAGGCAATAGCTGCCTGGAAGATAAACGATACTCAATGTTTGTTAAAACTTTCTCTAAACAATAACAAACAACATAACATTTAGCTCGTCGGGAGACTCAAACGAAAGATTATTCTAATGAAAGATAATTCATATTTGTTTCAAACTGTTGTTGAAGTTAACAGAGGCCAATGATAGACAACCATGGATGTATTACTACTATATAAGCTTATCTACAACTAGCAAGTCATTCAACGTCATTAAACTTAAGTCATAAAACAACTTACTCATCATAAAAAGTCCAGCGAATTAACTTTTTTCAATCTATGTATCTATCCATGTTTTATGTATGTATGTATCAATGATTCCATCTATTTATCTAAGTTTATTATTTTGTTATTATTTATCATTTACATAATATTTACTATGTTTAACTCAGGAAAATGATGTTACAGCACAATCTGGAGCTTATAACCAATGCGTTTGTGTCTTCTTGTTTAGACTATTGTAACATTTTATTTTGGTGAGTAAACAAGAAGGTTCTGTCTCGCCTGCAGTTGATACAAAACAGCAAGATTTCTGAGACGCTCCAGTAGAAGAACTCACATCCTTAAAACTCTGCATTGGCTTTTTTCAGAATCCATTTTAAAATTCTGGTTCTGACTTTCAGATCTATTCATGGTCAGACCTTCCATCAGTAGATTCTGATCCAGACTTACACCCCAGCTCAGGCTCTGAGGTCTGTGGATCAGAATCTACTGATGGTTCCTGAACTTCAGGACCAGAGGAGAGAAATCCTTCCAGACTGTTGCTCCTAAGCTTTGGAACCATCTCTGTGTTTGATGATCTACTGACTCCTTCAAGAAACATCTCTGTGTTTGATGATCTACTGACTCCTTCAAGAAACATCTCTGTGTTTGATGATCTACTGACTCCTTCAAGAAACATCTGTGTTTGATGATCTACTGACTCCTTCAAGAAACATCTGTGTTTGATGATCTACTGACTCCTTCAAGAAACATCTGTGTTTGATGATCTACTGACTCCTTCAAGAAACATCTGTGTTTGATGATCTACTGAGTCCTTCAAGAAACATCTCTGTGTTTGATGATCTACTGACTCCTTCAAGAAACATCTGTGTTTGATGATCTACTGACTCCTTCAAGAAACATCTGTGTTTGATGATCTACTGACTCCTTCAAGAAACATCTGTGTTTGATGATCTACTGACTCCTTCAAGAAACATCTCTGTGTTTGATGATCTACTGACTCCTTCAAGAAACATCTGTGTTTGATGATCTACTGACTCCTTCAAGAAACATCTGTGTTTGATGATCTACTGACTCCTTCAAGAAACATCTGTGTTTGATGATCTACTGACTCCTTCAAGAAACATCTGTGTTTGATGATCTACTGACTCCTTCAAGAAACATCTGTGTGTTTGATGATCTACTGACTCCTTCAAGAAACATCTGTGTTTGATGATCTACTGACTCCTTCAAGAAACATCTGTGTTTGATGATCTACTGACTCCTTCAAGAAACATCTGTGTTTGATGATCTACTGACTCCTTCAAGAAACATCTGTGTTTGATGATCTACTGACTCCTTCAAGAAACATCTGTGTTTGATGATCTACTGACTCCTTCAAGAAACATCTGTGTTTGATGATCTACTGACTCCTTCAAGAAACATCTGTGTTTGATGATCTACTGACTCCTTCAAGAAACATCTCTGTGTTTGATGATCTACTGACTCCTTCAAGAAACATCTGTGTTTGATGATCTACTGACTCCTTCAAGAAACATCTGTGTTTGATGATCTACTGACTCCTTCAAGAAACATCTGTGTTTGATGATCTACTGACTCTACTGATTCAAGAAACATCTTAAGACCTTCTTATTTGTGATTTTTCTTAACTCTCTGGGACTTCTGTTTGTCTCAGTGTTATCTTAGTCTTGTATAATTTGTATGTATTTTTAACTGTGTATTGCTTTTCATTGTTCAAGCGCTTTGTGACCCTGGTCTAAAAAGGCACTTTTCAAATATCAATCTAACTAACGATCTAACGACTGACCGACCTATCTATGTATCTGTCTGTCAGTCTAAAGGTAAGAGAATTAAAAAACTCAACGAGTCAGCTGAAATTCTACTTTGGTACTTAAAGAAACAATAGAACCTTTAAGGAAAAACAAACAAACTTACCAGCACATGCAAATACCCCGGACCAAACCTTAAAAAATAATCTAATAAACCAATAAATAATAAATAAATATTTATTTATCTGAGTCACAGATCAAGTTCAACCAATCGGTGATCGGCCTGGAACTCTCAGTGGAAAAATTATGTAGAGTCTATAAATTTGCTCTGTAATATCAGGTATGGCCATTTGCTGATGACGTGAGAACCACGTATGTTATGACTTCCTGACTGGTCATCATGTTGAGTGACAGTTTTGTCAACAAGCACTAACCCCAAGTACTTTTTACAATATAATATAAATTAAAAAGTAAACAAAATAAAATGAAACACACAAGAACATTATGAACAAAGTAAAAACAGCACAGATAAAAAAAGGAAAAAAATGAATCTAATGACATTTTTATTTGTTCAGGCTTTTACGTGATTTTCTGGAACTCCTGTGTTCTCAGTATTATCTTGACCTTTAAAGTATAAATTTTAGCATTGTTTTGATTGTTTAAGCGCTTTGTGACCCTGGTCTGGAAAAGCACTATATAAATAAAAATTACTTTCTTACTTCATCTGTGTATATATATATACACAGTATATATATTCATGAAATATTGTTTTATTTTATAGGTAGATGGCATTCTTAGTTTAAAAATGACGTGAGGCTCAGTGAGGGATAATAACACTGCTTCATTAAGCTTCATCACAACTAATATTGCAGATCATTTTAAGAAGAAAATTAACACATATTATAAGACATGTGGAATAAAAAGGGCAAAGAATAATGCTCCAAAAGTCTTATGTACTGATGACATGAACAGACACAGAACTCACAATCATTTGTCTCGTCACTATCATGTCATCTTCATCCTCACTATCCTCACTATCACCCCAGGATAGAAATACTGATTAGATTCCTTCATTTATCTTCGCTAGGACAGAGAAAACCCCTCTTTTTTAAGTTAAATACCCAAAACTACAGTTACTAGTGAAAACTACTGATGGGTTGATGAAGCTTCATAAAGCCCTATTTCCAGCATCCACTATATGTCACTTCATAATCTATTGCTTTGAGCAGAAATTCTTCTGAAACCTCGCATCATTTTTAGGGCGCCACCTACTGAACATGTTCATGAAGCTTCACAAAGCCTTATTTGCAGACTCCACAAGAGTCATTCTCTGTCCTACTATCTATTGCTTGAAACATAAATTCTACAATACAGTCCAAACATGTGGACATACATAGCAAAGGTAAGTTAAGTCATTTTTTGTAATTAATAAATAAAGTGCTTAACTGCTGTGTGAGCAGCAAGTTACTGTGTCTCAGGCACAGAAATGAAACGATTCTTGTCGGAGTCGTACCAGGTCGACCTGTGCACTTTCACCTTAATTAATTCAAGAGATGACGCTTGTTGCACAATTTCCCTTCAAGCTATTCACCCATGTGAGCAGCATTGATACCTACATGTTTCCATCTCTTTTTTTTTTTCAACTTTATGGTCACTCCAATGAGATTTATTGTTGAGTTTATCATCATGATGAAGATAATCATTTCACAACAACACTCTTTTACACAATATTTACCCTGGAGTGTTGTGTAGCATGCTAGGCTTTTGCTATATACAATCTTTAATTAAACGGACTTGTTTAATTTTTTTCCTGAATAATTCCTCTTGTCGAGGCTTCAATAAATGATGGACGTTACAGACGAGCAGTATGGAGGTATTTGGATGTTTTTAAGTGTCTTTTGGACGAAGATGAAGAAGAAGACAACTGAGCTCCAGTCGTTAAATTAATATGAAGAAACATTTTTATCTATAACTCTAAAAGGAACAAATATATATATAAAATCATCATTTTAGTCGACATGAGTGTGAGTAGAAACTGAGTGAAGTTTGAATTTTGGGTGAAATTTAAAATGTTCTTTTTTTTAAAATTTTTTTTTACTGACTTACTGTGCATTAGATTATAATTAAATTCTTCAAAGCAGTTTGTTTCACAATCGAAGGGTCGGGTCACTGGTCCCCGAGGCTTTTTGTTACCGGTCCGCACTGGAACACACACAGCAAAGGTAAGTTAAGTCAATTTTTGTAGTTAATATATAAAGTGTCCGACACTTAACTGCTGTCTGAGCAGCAAGTTACTGTGTCTCAGGCACAGAAATGAAACGATTCTTGTCGGAGTCGTACCAGGTCGACCTGTGCACTTTGACCTTAATTAATTCAAGAGATGACGCTTGTTGCATCATTTCCCTTCAAGATTTTCCATACCTACATGTTTCCATCTCTTTTTTTTTCAACTTTATGGTCACTCCAGTCAGATTTATTGTTGAGTTTATCATCATGATGAAGATAATCATTTATTATTAGGCTTCACTTATACTCATGTTAAAATGTTTACTTAGTCTTTATGTATTAAAATGCTGTGTTTTCACACTGTAGCTAGCATGCTAACGTAGCTACTTTTATTAGCAAGCTTTTAGACCCCGTCTGGCCAGTCTATTTGAGGGGCCCTTTGAATTATTCCAAACTCAAATCACTTCACAACAACACTCTTTTACACAATATTTACCCTGGAGTGTTGTGTCTGTGTAGCATACTAGCCTTTTGCTATAAACAATCTTTAATTATATAGACTTGTTTGCTATTTTTTTCTGAATAATTCCTCTTGTCGAGGCTTCAATACAAGAGGGACGTTACAGACGAGCAATATGGAGGTATTTGGATGTTTTTAAGTGTCTTTTTGGATGAAGATAAAGATGAAGACAACTGAGCCCCAGCTAAATAAATATGGACAAACATTTTTTCTATAACTATAAAAGGAAGAGATTACTCTAAAAGATTTCACAATCGAAGCGTTGGGGCACTGGGCCCCGAGTACGGTGTACATTTTAGGACATCGTCAGGTATCAGACCAAACGGCTTCATCCGTCAGACGAAGCAGCCTCAGACTAAACGGCCTCAGAAAAACCTCCGTCAGATCGAACTTTGTCAACCTTCAAAATAAAAGTCCCCAGACAAAACTACATCAGATAGCGTCTGGAAAAAAAAATCGCTTCTTTTCATTTCAAATAAAACAGGAAATGCATGTGATAACTACATGATATTAGACAAAACGACATCAGATAGCACAAAAATTCATGTGATAACGATACTAAAAAATCTGATGGCATTTTGGAAACAACTATTTATTTTGATTGAAACCGGAAATACATGTGACGTCACTGATTGCAACTACCGTGGCGCGATTTGAGGTGAAAAAAAATTATATTCGCTTTGGATACAAGCAAGGTAAGTCGATTGCATTGTGTGTTTTTTTTGTATTACATTTTATTATGAAGCGACAAGCGATGTTTAGGATATATCAGCGTGGTTGATCCCGGTGACGTCACATGTATTTCCGGTTTTATTCGAAATAAAATGCTCCGGTGATTTTTTTTTTCTTCCCAGATGCTATCTGATGTCGTTTTGTCTAGTATCACGTCGTTATCACATGCACTTCCGGTTTAATTTGCAATAAAATGGTTCGCTTATTTTTTCCAGACGCTATCTGATGTAGTTTTGTCTGGGGACTTTTATTTTGAAGGTTGACAAAGTTCGATCTGACGGAGGTTTGTCTGAGGCCGTTTAGTCTGAGGCTGCTTCGTCTGACGGAGGTTTTTCTGAGGCTGCTTCGTCTGAGGCCGTTTAGTCTGAGGCTGCTTCGTCTGATGGAGGTTTTTCTGATGCCGTTTGGTCTGATACCTGACTATGTACATTCCCAAAGTTAGCAAAACTTTGTATTCTTGCTTCTTTTTTTTTTAAACGTGTTCATCTGTAAATCTTCTGCTTGAATTGTGAATTTCCGAAAATTAATAAATAAAATTATCTATCTAATGTGTGTTTTGTCCTAAAATGTACACCGTACCCAAGGCTTTTGTTACCGGTCCGCACTGAAAGTGTGACTGATTTAAGAACTAGGTGACCCCGAAGCGGATGGTAACAAAATACCCACAAGCCAAGCTAGAATAAAATACAAACATAGTATAATAAATGCAATCATTAAACCAAAAACGTCCACTAGAGGGAGATATATAACTATATAAAAGGAGTCCATTTTCTGAAGAACGAATGAACAAAGCATGAGGAGGCAGGAGATTACCAGGGTGAAGGGATGCAACGTGCTTGATTGGCCAAAGAAGGGAACAGGAAGTGACAAAAACAAAGGTCTCAGGAAGGGGACCATGACAGAAAGAACTATTTAATTTTGTTGAAATTTCTGAAAGGTGTTTTAAAAGTACTCTTGACATATTCAAATACATATGGTGAAGTATCCAACAAATTAGGCTGGAAACTAGCAAAAATAAGGAAGTCTATCAGTGAACTCTATATATTACGGTTAGATTATTTTTCTTATGCACTTAACCCCCATAATAACACGGGTTAACCCCATAATAATTCAAATAAAACATTGTCAATCAGCCTTAAATGTTTCACCTTCATAGTCATTAAAAGGTTGACATGATTATGATTATTACGAGAAGCCATGTGACCCTGGACTACTGTGGTTTACAGTAATAGGAGAGGCTGTAAACCTTCTCAGCAGAGTTTGACACTGTGGACCACACCTGGAACGTCTCTGTGAGACTGACTGACCACACACTGATATGGTTGAAGTCCCATCTCACTGATAGGACCGAACATTTATCACTTGGAGTCAAGGAGTCAGCTACCCGTCACCTATGGGTGACTTACATCTTCCTCAAGGGTCAGTCCTCGGCCCCATCCTTTTTACCTTATACATGCTTCCTCTTGGTCACGTCATCAGGAAACACAGACTTTCGTTTCATTTCTACGCAGATGATACACAACTCTTCATCAAAACAGCCACAAAAACCCCTCCACAGCCCTGGCTTCCGACACGTCCTGCCTCGATGAAAACAGGGCATGGATGAACACCAACTCTCTCAAGCTGAACAGAGGAACGAAACAGAAGCACTCCTCATTGGTACCCTTCATCAGGTCCATTCTTCACCCATATCCAAAATCATCTTTGACAAACTGATCATTCCTTTCACCCCCTCTCAGCAACAAACCTTGGAGTTTGGTTCGACTCCCACCTCACCTTCAACGACCACATAAAGCATGTGCAAGACCTCATTTTACCACCTTCGCAATATATCAAGACCCCGTCCCACCCTGTCCCTGCCAGCAGCTGAACAACTGGTCCATGCATTTATATCATCCAGGCTGGATTATGAGCAATAGGCTCTTCATCGGGATACCTGGCCAGACCATCCAGAAGCTGTAGTACATCCAAAACAGCGCAGCCAGAGCCTAGATGACTCTGTAAACCTGAGCACTTTATGATTCTTTCTTTGAAGGTAATAACTGTCTTGTATTCTTTTTTTCTAGCAGGTCTGGGTGTCAAGTGAAAACGTGTATGAGTTTGTGTGTGTAGTAGTTTTATATTATTTAAAAGGTTTATTTTCAGAACATCTAAGTTCTGGTAGATTTAACTTTAAAATTGCCTCTAGGTAATAAAGCGGTTAAAACTGGAGTCCGTTTCCATCGATCGGTCCTCCCCCTATCGCCCTATTGGTTCCTTCAAACTCCCTGTGTCACGATGTCCTGTGGAGATTCCTTCCTAATTTGTTTCCTTTTCTAATTATTCAAATGTCCTTGGGTGGGAGTTCCTGTCTCCTAGCCCCCCCCCCCCACCACAGATGTAAGTAAGTAAGTAATTCTTATTTGTATAGCGCTTTTCTAGACCAGGGTGTCCCTGCTTCGTTCTTTTGATCCACGACCCAAGGTGTGAAAGGGCAGACAAACACATTTAAATAACCGTTGTCATGACTCTACGTCTGATCCAAGCTTGCCTTGAAAACAGTTTGTCAGTCTGAGTGAAATGTTGATTGTGAATGTGTATTCAAACGTTTAAGCTCTTAGATGAAGCTAGTAATTTATACTTTATATTTTGACAATTTTTTAGCATTAATTTAAGTATGACGTATACGTATAGTGTATAATAATTTTAAATCCAACAACACTGAGAACATAAGGAGGTGTGACAGTCCAGGTAAGAGTAGGATTAGATCAGCGATCTGAGCCTTAGGTCATGTGTCGGAGGCTCGTTGGTCCTCATTGATAAACGCTTAAGACTGCTTTTCTTTTAACATATATATAAATAAACAAATAAAATCCAACTTAATAAACTGTTATACGTAAAAGAAAACTGTCACCACCAGCGCCTCCAGGCGTTCTACCCGGTCTTTCTGGGTGCTCCCGGTAAAAGTCTCGGAGGAGGGTGAGGTCCAGGATGAGTGAGCGGGAGATCCAGGAGCGCTCCTCTGGACCGTAGCCCTCCCAGTCCACTAGGTACTGGAAGCCCCGACCTCTGCGGCGAACCTCCAGGATCTTGTGGACCCTGTACGCGGGGTGATTGTCAATGATGAGAGGAGGAGGTGGAGGCTCGGCTGGCGCACTGAGAGGACTGGTGGTGACAGGCTTCAGGAGAGAGACGTGGAAGGTGGGGTGGACCTTGAGCGACGGAGGGAGCTTGAGGCGCATGGCCGTGGGATTTATGATCCTCTCGATCTCGAACGGACCTACGAACCTGGGGGCCAGTTTACGGGATTCCACTGGAAGGGGGACGTCCCGGGTGGAGAGCCAGACCTTCTGGCCAGGTGAGTAAACGGGGGCTGGCACACGGTGCCTGTCATCGAGGCGTTGATTCCGGACGGCGGTGCGGGACAAAGCAGCCCTGGTATGGTGCCAGACAGAACGACAACGTCGTAGGTGGGCCCGGACAGAGGGAACCGCAGCTTCCCTCCTGAGAGGGAAAGAGAGGTGGCTGATATCCGTAGGCAGCCTGGAAGGGCGACATCCCAGTGGCTGAAGAAGTCAGGGAGTTGTGGGCATACTCCACCCAGGGGATCTGTTGACACCAGGAGGCGGGGTGACGCGCCGACACGCAGCGTAGTGCTGCTTCCAGGTCCTGGTTAGCCTGTTCCGTCTGTCCGTTGCTCTGCGGATGGTAGCCTGACGAAAGACTGGCCCTAGCCCCCAGGGACTTGCAGAATGCTCTCCAGACTTGCGAGGAGAACTGGGGTCCACGACCTGAGACGATGTCCACCGGGATGCCATGGAGTCTAAAAACATGTAGGACCAGCAGGTCCGCTGTCTCCAAGGCGGACGGTAGCTTGATCAGGGGGATGAAGTGAACCATCTTGGAGAAGCGGTCCACAACCGTAAGAATTACTGTCCTACCCATGGATGGAGGAAGACCGGTGACGAAGTCCACGGAGATGTGCGACCAGGGGCGACTCGGCACAGGTAAGGGTTGAAGGAGTCCAGCTGGGGGGCGACGAGAGGACTTTCCGCGAGCACAAGTGGCACAGGCAGCTACAAACTCCTTGACGTCGCGTGCCATCTCCGGCCACCAGAATCTCTGTCTGAGAAAAGAGAGTGTCCTCGAAACGCCAGGGTGACACGCTACCCTGTGGTTGTGCCCCCACTGAAGCACTTGGGCACGAGCTGGCTGCGGAACAAAGAGTCTATCAGGCGGTCCAGAACTGGGTCCCGGGTGACTCTCTTGAGCCTCCAGGACTACCCGCTCTATATCCCAGCTAGCCGCCCTGATAAAGCACCGCTTAGGGAGGATGGTCTCATCCGCAAGACCCTCCTGGGAAGGAGCAAACTGTCGGGATAAGGCGTCAGGCTTAATGTTCTTACCTCCTGGGCGGTAAGTCAGGGAAAAGTCAAATCGGCCCAGAAACAGGGCCCAACGAGCCTGGCGGGAGTTCAGACGCCTGGCCTCCTGTAAATAGAGTAAGTTCCTATGATCCGTTAAAACCAGAAAGGGTACCTCTGAGCCCTCCAGCCAATGAGGTGTTCATCCGGAGAACTGGAAAAGATCAAGATGTCGTCAAGATAAACATACACAAAATCATTCAAGAAGTCCCCTAAGACCTCATTAATAAGTCTCTGGAAAACCGCTGGCGCATTGGTCAGGCCAAACGGCATGACCAGATACTCGAAGTGTCCTAGGGGGGTCTTAAAAGCCGTCTTCCACTCATCGCCCTCTCTAACACGAACCAAGACATACGCACTTCTAAGGTCCAGTTTAGTGAAAATCATGGCTTTGTTCAGAGGATCAAAAGACGGGTCTATGAGTGGGAGGGGATAACGATTCTTGACGGTTATGCTGTTTAACCCCCGGTAGTCTATACAAGGTCTCAGGGACTCGTCCTTCTTACTAATAAAAAAGAACCCTGCACCAAGAGGCGAAGAAGAGGGGCGAATTAAACCGGCGGTCAGTGACTCCCCAATATACGTGTCGAGGGCCTGACGCTCCGGACGAGAAACCTTGTATAGTCGACTACAGGGAAGTGGAGAACCAGGAGGTGGTCGATGGCGCAGTCATAGGGACGGTGCGGTGGTAGGGATAGCGCCCTCTCTTTGCTAAAAACCTCACACAAACTGTGATACTCCGGAGGAACGGAGGAAAGATCAGGAGGGGGAGAAATGGGAAGTGGAGGACGAGAGGGCTCCAACCAAGTACCGTGGAGTTCACCCAATCAAAGTGAGGATTATGGATACGAAGCCAGGGGAGACCGAGAACTATAGGAGAAGAGGGAGATGAAATGAGAAGAAAACAAATTACCTCAGAGTGGTTACCCGAAATTGTGAGGGAAAGGGGAGTGGTCTGGTGAGTCACGTCAAGGAGCGGTCGGCCATCTATGGCGCAGACCGGGCGGGGAACGTCTAGTCCAACCAGGGGAATGTTAAGGGACAGGGCGAAGTCTCGGTCAATGAAGTTGTCGTCAGCGCCAGAGTCGATCAGAACAGCTTCAGCAGTCGAAGTCATGTCAACAGTCAAAAGTCCAGGTAGAATGATCCGGTGAGTGGGGTCATGAGAGCGGGTGTGCCCCACCCGAGCACTAACCTTAGGGCGACTAGGGCAGTCACGTAGTAGATGACCAGGCTCGCCACAGTACAAGCACAGTCCCCTCGTGAGCCTGTGGGAGCGCTGTTCGGGAGACAAACGTGTACGACCCAGCTGCATCGGCTCGTCGGGTGGCGGCGTCGGAGTCTCAGGAGTCAACTGGGGAGCTGGTCGGTCAACAAGGGAAAAAGAAGAAGAAAAAACGTCCTTGCCACGTTCCCTGCGGCGTTCCCTCAACCTATTATCGATCCTGATGGCTAGGCTGATAAGAGCCTCTAACCCCTCTGGTTCCTCCCGGGTGGCGAGTTGATCCCTAACGGAGCTACTTAACCCCTGGGTAAACGCGGTTATAAGTGCGGGCTCATTCCAACCACTCTCGGCGGCTAAAATACGGAAATCTACAGAGTAATGCCCCACAGACTCCTCTCCCTGTCTTAACCTAAGTAGCTTGCGAGAGGACACAGCGGGAGAGCGATGTGGTAGGTCAAAAACCCGGCGCATCTCGTCAGTAAAACCGTCATAATTCACTAGAGCCGGAGAGTTAGACTCCCACAGAGAAGTAGCCCAGTCCGCTGCTCTACCCTAGAGGAGATTTATCAGATACGCGATCTGGGAGCGACCCGTGGAAAACGAGGAGGGCTGCTAGCTAAACACTAACTGGATCTGGAGTAAAAAACGTGCACAACCACCCACTTCTCCACTATAATGTCCCGGCGTGGGTATCGTGGGTTCGCGTAGAGCCGGCAGTCTCTCAGGTTGAGCAGGAGCGGAGACAGAGGCTGCAGCAGCTGCAACAGGTGCGGGAGGGGCCAAACGAAGAGTGAGCTCACCCACAGCAGCTGACAACTGGACGAGCGCTGCGTGGCTGTCCCGCGTCACTTCCTCGAGAGAGCAAAGTCTTGTTCCTTGAGAACCGAGGGCTCGGCGGAGCTCCTTAACTTCCGCTGGGTCCATCTGGTGGCCAGAGTATTCTGTCTCGGGTGGAACACGGCAGGAGACCCCGATGCGGAAGTGAATAATCCTCGGAGGAAATGTTCAGAACAAAGTCTTTTAATTATCCACCCGGTCGGAAAGGACCGAAACAAAAAACATAACAGGCGCTCGGGACGGAGGCAGGACGCGGCTGGAGATCGGGGTCTCGAACAGCAACTAAAAACAAAAGAGGGAAAAAGACTCACGTGAGAAACTAAATCGCTGACAACGTCAGGGGTCTTCAAAAGACTGTTCATTTAGAACACGAGCATGGAGAGATCTGAGATGCCAACCTGATCAGGAAACTGAATACTCTGGCGAGTTCTTCCGGTTAGAGATGCTCCTTATCTGTGGGAAGAACCCGCCATTCAATTATCACCAGCCGCGCACCTGCCAGCGTCTGTCAAAACAACACAGAGGAACACGTACAAAAAACGGAAACACACCTTCAAAATAAAACACGAATGACAGAAACATGACAAAAACAATGGTAAACATAGGTAAATAAAACATTTTTTTTCAGTAATGTTTAGTTCTTCTATTTTTACTACTTTAATCTCGTAATAAATGAATTTTATACGCCTTTAATCTGATAATAAAATACAACAATTTTGAGTTGCCCCAATACTCCGTCGTGTTTTTAACATATTTACAAGCAAATAAATAAATAAAATATAACACAATAAACCAATACATAGAGAGGAAAAATGTAAGTAAATCAAATGATTTACATGATTGAGAAACATGTGAGAACCAGACTGAGGAGCAGAAAGAAGGAAAGCAGGAAGAAAAAAGAACAATATGTGACATAAACTCATCGACTTCATCTCTTCACAAAGAAAACTGGAGTCTTTTATTGGAGGTCAAAGGTTAACTTTATTGACACTGAAGAGGAAACAAGAGTCACAATGATTACAGTCAAAGAAAGATTCATCCAAACACTCGTGGATCATGTTGACGCCTCAGAGAGTCTCTGGCTGAACATCTGCTGGAGACACTTCCAACATCTCCACTTCCTCCACAGGTGCTGGGAGCTGCTCTCTACTCCTGCTCCTCTGGACCACAACAACAACAACAACACACATCATGAAGATCACGACATTGAGCATCACAGACCGCACTAGATGGTGATCAACCTCTGGCTCTCCGAACACTACAAGGGTCTTAGATGTGAACACACAACGCCTGTCTTTCATAATCACACACCAGAACTCTCCGCTGTGTTCCAGAGAGATGTTATTGATCACCAGGCTCATGCCGGAGAGATAGATTCTGTCTTCTTGTCCTTCATATACACGTGATGTTCTTCCTTCAGTTCTCTTTGTCTTCATGAACCAGAAGATCTCATCAGGCTGTTTCCAGTCACATCGTAGAGTCACGTTCTCTCCTCCAGTGAAGAACACATCAGCGGGCGGGTCAGACTCAGGACACACATACAGGTAGTAATTATCATACTGACCACTGTGATGACAGGTGTAGCTACCTGTGTGGTTCAAGGTCAGTGATGGAAACATCAGAGTGTAGTTGTGACTCTCTTCATGTTTCATCACTAAATTTAAGATCTTCCACACATGAGGTTTGTTTCCAGTGACGTCAGCGCTGTTCAGCTCCAGACTCTCTCCCACCCACATGTGAATGTAATTAAATTGTATATAAACATCAAGCTGTTCCAGTACTTCACAGCTCTGATGGTTCTTCTTCAGACAGTGATAACTGATCGAACCAGAACTTACACCAAACGTTACCAGAAGAGATGTTTTGTTCTTCACTTGCTGTATTTTGTACACTGAAGATGTTTCATCATCGATTAAAGTGAATTCATAATTTCTTGTTCTGCTGTTATATTGATGTAAAGCCCACTGAACACTCTGGTTTGGTCCCACACCGTCACAGTTCAGCTCCAGTGTCTGTCCAACATAAGGGCTCAAGTACTGAAGTCTCATCTTTCTTCTGCCACAAACCAGGAGAGTGAAGTTCTTCTCGTGCGTCACATTGTTCTGGGTCCAGCACTGTTCTTGGTACTGACCCGAGTCAGAAACCTTCAGAGAGTCTATTGTATAAGAAGCTTTTTTCTGCAGACTGGAGTCCACACTCATGGTGACCTGGAGAACGTTCAACAGGTCAGTTCGGACACGATCGAAGTCACTTGACTTGTACTCACATGCTGTGAAGAGTTCCACAGAAGTTCCTTCTCCTCACCGATCCATCTTGAGATCAAGCAGACGTCATCAGGTGGTTTTTTCAGGATGAAGTGATGATGGTCTACTTCTCTCTTGAGGACCTCAGCGAGGATGTTGTTGGAGAAGAACGTCACCAGCAGCAGGATCAGTGCAGCCATGTCTGCGTCTGTGAGTGAGAGTCGACTCTGCAGCGACTTCATGATGTCAATCTCTTCACCATCAGCAGCTTCTCGCCTACGATTGGTGGAACCAGACGATAACATCAGGAGGATGTTCTATGTCTACTTCCTGTTCGCTTTATCAGATCTGAAGCAACAACTGTGGTGAACTCACATGATTGACACTATTTTAATGCAATAAAAACATAATTATTGCTTCATTCAATTCACTTTTTCACTTTATCAGTTAATTTTCTCAAAACCTGACACTTTTAAATACATTAACATCACATTAACATAGTTTAAGTCATGTATTAGCATAAAAGTCCTGTTTTTTAACTTATTTTAAAAATGACAAGTCGTCTCGAAACAAACCAAAGTGAATCAAGACGAGTGAGAAAAAAAGAAAAGTTAAAAGGTCAATTTGACAAAAGTGACCTCATTATAAGCTGGTGTTTAGCTTAGCAATCTATTTGCTCCGAGCTAAAGTGGAGTCTCGTGGAAACTACATAAAGTTTTCATTATATGTCAGTTTTCACGGCATCACTTTTGCTTCCTCGTCCTCCATCAACGCTTGATGTCGGCGACACTCAGATGGTGAGCTCCACAGCTTCACTCCGATGGTGAGCTCCACAGCTTCACTCCGATGGTGAGCTCCACAGCTCCACTCTGATGGTGAGCTCCACAGCTTCACTCCGATGGTGAGCTCCACAGCTTCACTCCGATGGTGAGCTCCACAGCTTCACTCTGATGGTGAGCTCCACAGCTTCACTCTGAAGGTGAGCTCCACAGCTTCACTCTGATGGTGAGCTCCACAGCTTCTCTGAATTGATTCAATGTTTAGTCAAAGCACAAGTCAATAACCGGACAAAAGACAATTAACCTTGTGACTGTAAACACTGACGTTTCCTCCAACACTACCAATGTGTTCAGGCCCCCCCGACCCTGATGATTAATGGAGACTGTGGAAACAGTTTCAGATTTCTTGGCTCACACATCTCAGAGGATTTCTCCTGAACGACATACATCACTACAATAGTCAAGAAGGTCCAGCAGCGAACTGACTTTCTGAGGATCCTCAGGAACAACAACATGGAGGAGAAGCTGCTGCTGTCCTTCTACTGCTGCTCCGTGTGTTGTCCTACTGTAGAACCATATGTTGCCACGGCGACAGGACAGGACTACGGAGGGTCATCAACACTGACCTCTGCCCACCCTGAGTGACATCTTGACCTCTCGCTGCCTCCAACATCCTGAACCCTTGCTAACCTGTTCCTCACCTGTTCACCTGCCGTGAACCCTCTGACGCTTCAGGTCCCTCGAACACAAACAGACTCAGGATCAGTTTATACTCTCAGCTATACGTGAAGTAAATAAACACAAATAAGGATCAATGAAGACATTTGTTAACATCTCAGAGCATCTTGAAAAAAACATTTAAATAACGAGACAATATTATAAAACCTCTAACCTCTGCTGCTTCTCTATCTTTGTTTCTTCTTTTTTATTCATCTTTTTAACTTAACACACACACACACACTTTATATACCTAAAGATTGATTCATACATGTTCAAATTCAAATTCGGCTTTAACTTGGCAGATCGAGGTTTAACAACTGCATCAGAATAAGAATCCCAGTTACAAACAGTTTTTACATCAGTTAAAAAATATACTTAATCAGTGGAAAGATGTTCAACTATATTAAGTTTTAAGATCCTCTTGAACAACAGTTGACGACAATGATTCCAGTCAATGGTGTGAAAACAACTTGAGGCAACAAAACTATTGGTGTCTGACACTAAAATATGTTTGTGTTGATAAAAACCACAAGTATAAAAAAGATTCATATGTCTGATCAACACAAGGAGGAAACAGTCAAATGCACGTATAAAAACACACACCAGCATGTTTTCGGGTGCGAAGAAGTTGATGAAGAATCACTTTGTCTCTGTTGAGCCGCTGGAAACATATCTGAGGTTGAGCTCATCTAATCTCTCACTGATCTCTCAAAGAAGTAGAAACACACACTCGCGTGTCAACGCATCAGTGATGTGGTCGATGATAAACATCGCGGCAGGAAAAAACTTTTTATCTTTCTTTGAAATGTTCCGCAAACATGTTTTAATATAAACCTGATATTGGTATCAGACAGAACTTCTTATATTGGATTAGTTTGTCATCGTGAAGACTTGTGGAGGAAAAGTTAGTAAGTAATTTATATTCATAGAGCTTTTATAGACCAGGGTCACGAAGAACTTAAACAATCAAAAATAAATACTTAAAGGATCAAGATAACACAGAGACAAACAAAAGAGTCTCAGAGAATCAAGGAAAAGCTCGAATAAAAGTGTCTTGAGATGTTTCTTGAAGGAGTCAGTAGATCATCAAACACAGATGTTTCTTGAAGGAGTCAGTAGATCATTAAACACAGATGTTTCTTGAAGGAGTCAGTAGATCATCAAACACAGATGTTTCTTGAAGGAGTCAGTAGATCATCAAACACAGATGTTTCTTGAAGGAGTCAGTAGATCATCAAACACAGATGTTTCTTGAAGGAGTCAGTAGATCATCAAACACGGATGTTTCTTGAAGGAGTCAGTAGATCATCAAACACAGATGTTTCTTGAAGGAGTCAGTAGATCATCAAACACAGAGATGGTTCCAAAGCTTAGGAGCAACAATATGGAAGGATTTCTCTCCTCTGGTCCTGAAGTTCAGGAACCATCAGTAGATTTTGATCCACAGACCTCAGAGCCCGAGCAGATGTTACACTCGAATGTGCTGTCCTGGTTCACGGCATTGGCGCTGGAGCTGCTGGAGCTGGGGTTGTTATCGGCCGTAGCGCTGGCGGCTGGACGGGGTATGGGGGGCTGGGGGTGGGCGGCGGTGGCCATCTCAACACACGGTCCAGAACCAGAGCTGCCGAGACTCGCTTGACATGAACGTAACACTCAACACTCTCGTGACGTCTGTGGGGATTTTGTGTTCCGGTGAACCGACCCCTCCTCAGTCTCGTACGTGGTGGTGGGAAATGAAGGACAGACACATGGATGAGTTTAATAAAAATGCTCGTTTAGAGAATTATGCAAAAGTCAGAGACAAACTTACGTGAACACAGGCGCTAGCAACAGAGAGATCTATCAACCGAGAGATCTATCAACAGAGAGATCTATCAACCGAGAGATCTATCAACAGAGAGATCTATCAACAGAGAGATCCATCAACAGAGATCTGTCGCAGACGTCTTCGAGCCAGAACGCAAAGATCTCACAAAATGGTGGATCTTTTATAGTATGAATATTCAGGTTAACGCCTCTAGTCAATTGTAAATGTAGGATTGGTCAGTAACTGTAAACACTTGATTCTAAGATGGCCGCCGCACGTGGTCGTCGTGGAAATTTATCAAAGGTTGTTGTCTTCTAGAGAGAATCTGTTCCCAGTGACTCGTGGCCTGTTGTGTCTTTCAGTGGGAGTTCTCAAACAGGTGTCCAGAGACTTGCTGGGAATCTGGGATTGTTTAATCTTTCTGTGTGTGTGAGGCTTTGTGACCTGGGCCTGTGTTACAGTGAGTGAATGCAAAGACAATGATTATTTCATATGAATTAAATTAAAAGATTATTAGTTAATCAAGTGACTATTTGAAATGTCTGTTGAATCTAGATAATTGATTACAGTAAAGTTGTCATTTCCTTACACGTAACAAACAAACTTGTTATGTCTGAGCTGAACGACGCCTTCGAGTTTAAATCACCAGCCGCTGGTAAAGATGTTCTCGAGATCACGCTTCAACATTTCGAGAGTGAGATTGAAATAGAAACGGAGATTTTCGAGTCTTAAAAAAAAAAAGAAGGAATTAAAACAGCAGGAACTGCTCCAGACTCAGGCAGGAAGTTCTACATGTACATAGTAGGGACACGCACATGCGCACTAGCGCAACCGGAAGAAGATATGCCAGGATATTGCGTTGTTTTGTTATCCCTCAGTTTGGCCTGTCAGGTTTGTCGTGGTCAACGATTAAGACACACTAAAGTGAAGTTTAAAGTGTTTGCTAATTCATTAGTTATGATAAAAAAAGAGGAAACATTTAGTTCAACACACTAAAACGGTTGGAACTGGAGTCCGTTTCTCCGATAGCTCCGGGAAAGACGGTCCCGAACGATAGAAATATCGCTATATTTAAGGCAAATTGCCGGGCAGAGAGGTCCTCCCCCTATCGCCCAATTGGTTCCTTCAAACTCCCTGAGTCACGATGTCCTGTGGAGAGTTCTTCCTACTTTGTTTCCTTTTCTAATTATTCAAATATACTTGGGTGGGAGTTCCTGTCTCCTAGCCCCCCCCCCCACAGATGTGTCCCTGCTTCGTTCTTTTGATCCACGACCCAAGGTGTGAAAAGGGCAGACAAACAGACGTCTAAATAACCGTTGTCATGACTCTACGTCTGTTCCAAGCTTTCCTTGAGACAGTGTGTCAGTCTGAGTGAAATGTTGATTGTGAATGTGTATTCAAACATTTAAGCTCTTAGATGAAGCTAGTAATTTATACTTTATATTTTGATTATCTTTTAGCATTAATTTAAGTATGGTGTATACGTATAGTTTATAATAATTTTTAATCTAACAGTAAGATTTTACCTGAAGAAAGGGGGCACCACCCTTGTTTTGTAGTGCAAGGAAAACTATTACATTTACGTGAATAATAATTAATTAATTAACCTCTGAAACACTTGTTTTAATCAAAAGTTTACTACTTTTTGTCGTGATTATCTGTTCTTTACTCAGTAAGAGGCTGTTAAATTAAATCGTTAATTACACCAGAATAGAGATGCGAACAACGACGTGACGTTTTATAAATTTAGTTAAAAAGGAATGAATAATGAATGACAAAATGAGTTTGTTATGGTAAGTTTCGGAACCGAGAATAAAAACGAAAAAGGGAAAAGAATCGTGTACGAAATCTTACTGGACTACCCGCATATTAAACAACCCAGAGACAAATCAATTTGTTCAAGATGAAGTGATCAGCTTCTTACTTGACGGTAGATGGTGAATGAAGGTTTAGGCAGCAGCTGGAGACCAGATGAAGGTGGCAAGCGGGTGGATGTCAACGGAGTTGGAGGTGAGGGTGAGGATGAAGGAGATGACGATGAGGATGAGACCGTCAGGAACGAGGGGATCAAAGTTCTTTCGACGAGGGGACCAAGCGATTTCGTTCGGTCCACCGAACGTTCCAATGAATCACAGTTTTGGATTCCTGGTTGTAGACACCTCACGTGAACAGCACTGAACGCCTGGAATGTTCACTTCGCTGAAGGAAAGTCTTTAAGGTCAGGAACACTTGCTTCTTACGGGAGGTAAGGATGATTCACGGGTTGCTTGCTTCTTGATGGAGATTCGCAGTCTGGGAGACGTGCTGCGAATATTGGAATAATCGGACCGGTCTGGTCAAGATTAAAAATAAACTCACGAAAACGGAGTCTGGAAGGATGCTGGAAGCGGGTCCTTCAGCGCGGTCCTCAGTTTGGGCTTGCAGGAGCTGAAGTCAGGAGGCCGGAGTTTCTTCTTGAAGGCAAAGTTGGTGATGACCCAGTTTATCACACGGGAGGTGATAAACTCTGATGTTACGAGGTACACCCTGATGTTAAGAGGTACGCTCTTTCTTTTGGAGGAAACAACACGATTTTCTCCAAGTTGAACACAGTTCTTATGCTAAACTCAGCGATCGTAAAAAGGGGTAAACCCTTATGATTGGTTGACGTTTCTTCGGCGGGGAAAGGATCCTTCAGACTGACACCCCCTCCTCACCTTCTCACCTCTCCAGTTATCTTTTCTTCTCGTCACACAAGAAAAATCAAATGTACATTAAAAATGCTTTAAATTGATTTGTTCTTTCTAGATTCTTTTCCCACGGAGTGCGGACATTAAAATAACACAAAACATGACAAATTTAGGATAAGGATTGACAAAATGAAGGTTTTGATAATGATTAATTCTATTCATATATTTCATATGTGTTTTCTTTCTTTATTTTGATAACTTCAAACACCTTGCACGTAGCTCCATTCACTTACAAGTATATTTCTTTAACAGGTAATAAACATTTCAATGAATATTATCCAAGACACACACGCACACACATTTTGCCTGTGAAGACATCTGGTAATGGTTTAAGGTAAGGTAAGGTAAGGTAAAACTTTATTGATGAAATTGTTTTTTTTTCCAGTAGCCAGCAATTTTTCATTTCAGTGGTGAATAGCATTTTCACAGACTGGAGGAAGCCAGAAAGTTCTTATCTGATTCTTGTTGGTCAGAATCTCGCATGAAGTGTTGAAATCCTCGGTCACTGAAGGTTTAGCTTGACTGTTCATCAAACTTCTAATCCTCCTTGCTTTGGAAACTCGGGCTAATGGAAGTTATTGCCTTGAATTATTACCCTTCCTACTGTGCTTCCTCAGTCAAAGTTTATGAAATGCCAATCTCAACTGATCTGGTGTTGTCTTAACCAGGAGGAATGTTGACAAAGATCCTGGGGACTGGCTTAGCTCTCAAAGACGGTTTTACACTGAATATAGTTCGTTACATGTGCATGTGTGTGAGTGTGTGTACACCTTTCTGAAAACAAAGACAAGTGTGTCAGATGAGAACACAAACCTTTTTTCAATCAGGTGGTAATTAAACGATCAGCTGGTAGGAAGGGAAACAAATAATCTAGGCTGGAACTACTTACATATCGAAATCATTTCCTCCATCTTCGTCAATTTCAGGTAATACTGGCCTACAAAGGCAAAGGAAGCCACAGAAACAGAACAACAAAACCAGGCCGATCCCCAACACAGCGTACGCCGCTGTCACGGTCCCGAGGGCGAAGCGATAAAGAGCCTTGTGGCAGTACATGGTTCCAGGAACACTGGCGTCGTAGTTTGGCTCGTAGATGGAAAAGATCCAATTACTCCCTGGAAATTGAATGCAAATAATGTGGGTCAAATATTTGCCGGATGAATTCATGTTGAAAATAAAAACTTTAAACGGACAATTCTCAAGGATTATCAATCGACCGCCATCTAAACTAATCCCCATTACTTCCTGCAATCTGTTTCATGGAGTGATTATTAAAAAGTTAATGTCATTATTGAACAATCCGCTGGTTCTGATTCAGGATGAAATGTTGATGATTCTTCTTACCAGTTAATAACCAGATGAAGACGAAGCTGCTCAGCATGTAATAACAGAAACTTAAAATCACACCAGACTTCGTGGTTCGATTAAGTGGAAACCAGGGCAGGTTCCAGAGGATAACGGTGAACGTTCTAAAGAGGCCCATGATGATCAGGTAGATGGGGATGTTGGGGCTAACAGGACATTCATCCTGGTACAGCGCTCCTGATCCAGGAAGAGAATTAATGAGTATGTTGGTGAATATGGAACAAGGCCGACTCACGCACCGAGAGCGATGGAGACCATATCCACGACACAGCTACCGATTGATACCACCGCTACAATCAAAACATAAACACTCAAATGAACATGAACAGAATTTTTTTTTTTTTTTATAATATATTAAACACGTGATCTTACCATTTGATATTTTAACATGTAGGCCATAGTGCTTGGTCATGTACTTTAAGTTTTGCGTCATCTGAAAAAAAAAAAACGAATGAAGAAATGAAAATATAGAGGACACACTTGCATGTGTCGTGTTTATTATGTGGGTTTTATTTTGGCTGTCCAGAATCATAGGATTATAACAAAGTGGTCATAAGAGCAGGGATTCTGGCAGCTTTACTTTTCAAGTCACAACGTTGTTCACACTCTTTTGCTCTTCTTTTATTATTTTTGTTTGAACTGAATATTGTGTACTTTAAGTCTATTTATTGTAAAAAACAAATTTCTTAGTTGTGTCACTGATGGTAAAGTTCTGAGCTTAAGTATTTGTATCAAATTTACATAAACCCCATTTAATATTATTATAATTGTAACACTGTTGGGTTGTTCATCACTGAATGTGTGACAAAGTAATGCAAGGATTCGAGATGTTATCGTTTCAGAAACCGGTCTCTGAGGAAGAAAATGCCTCGTCCAGCCTTGAGGAGAAATCCAAGCTTGTTTTTGGTGGAAAGTTTTAGAATAAGATAATTCAAGGCTTGTGATACTGCAACAGACAAACAAGAGCAAACTAAAAGCATTGACCTTATTAATAATAAATTAATTAAGAATAAATAATTCAGACAGACATGTAAACTCTGTGTTTTTCTCCATTTGACTTGTACACAAGTAGAACACGACTCTAAACCATATCCTATTTCTATTCTTTGTTTAAGTTAAAGTGATGAGTAAAAATCAAACATAGTTAAATCAATCAATTGTGTTTATAAACCATCAATATTTCAAAGACAGTATAAATATTTATCATATTCATAATTTTTTTCAATGGTAAAAAATGTAGAATAAAATAAGGGCTTTGATTTAACCTGAAACATGAGGGTTTTAAATGGATACATTTTAAGAAGACAAAGCAAACAATTGTAAATGAAAAGTCGACACTAACCTTGACTGTGAGTCTGTGTCAAAAGTCTCCAGTGCTGGTTAAAGACTCACTATGTTCAAGTCTGAGTCGCTCACAATAAACATGAGTGCGAGCGAAGTAACGGGAAAAGGGAGGAGATTGATTAGTTTTATCAGGATCTTGAATTAGTTTACAAGTGAAAGATAAGGATCTGAGGGTTGGGAGGGACACTTGTCCATTTGATTAAGTCTAGCTTGTTAATAAAGTGTTGGTGGGGGGGGGGGGTCTCAAATATAATGTAAATAATAAATTTAACATTTTTTAACCATTTGCTGTGAACATACAACAGGCAAAGACCATGATCTTTGGATTGAAAAACAAAAACACTAGTTAGTGTCAAGTCAACATGGCTGTGTCCACACATAACCACAGGAAGTGGACACGTTTTTCAAAGAAAAAAAACTTGAGATCTTCAGTTAGAAGTGTTTAAAACCTTCAAAACTTAAGTCGACTCAATGCAAAAACATCCAACTGAGGCCGTTTTAACAACTGTTAAAAAGATTTTCAATGGCAATATGCAACACTTGAAACGTGTTTCCAACCCTTTAACAAATGATACTTGGTTGGATGGATACAAGTAAGGAAAAGTTTATTTGTTTACTTGGAAGCTTTTTCTGTGTTTTACGAAGTTGGTTTCCAGCCATAGACTAATGGTGTTTGAGGGGCCCTGGAATGAGGACGATTAAAAACCCCTGGTTAAAATGACAGATACAACAAAGCTAACATTTTAATTCAGAAATAGATGGATAAATTATTTTGATATCAATTGAAACAATATGTGTCATAAAAAAAAAAGTCCTGATCAAAGACCGTAAATGTCCGTTGTCTGGGAAGACTGATAATGATATGATAGCGTAGATATACACACTGAACTTCCTTATATCGGAGTATTATTACATACAATTGATATTGCAACTGCTGATACTTAATCACAACCTACAAAGCTTTACGACTCAGTGTGACCCTGTGGTTACCGTAATGCTCCGTCTGACTTCTATAGTCACCTGGTTTCTCTCGGTGTTTTATTACGCCAAGAACCAACATGAACTCTTGTAGCAATGGATTCATGATCTTATAGGCATCTGACAACATTTAAAAAAGCAGTGATTCAAAACCACTGTTCCATAAGTCGTCAGGTGTTCCGAGGAAAATATTTCTTTTAATTTATGCCTTTTTTGTGTTTTGTTGTTCGGTTTTAGTGTTGATGGTCTCGCGGGAATGTTGTTCTCTTGCTATTGTTATATTTTCCTGTTGTTTAATAAAAATAAAAATGTATTTTTGATTGATTCTAGGAGAGCCTATTTAGATGACTGCTGTTCCTAGTGTATTCAATATACTTCCACTGCCAACGGATGTTAGGGCGATAAGAGCGGACAATGTTTATTAACAGTTTGACATTTAATAAAAACAAATGTAAGATGATTTTTTTTGCTGGTTCATTTTTGTGATTACTTGGAAAATATATATCAGTGTCAGTGTGTTTCTTGTATGTCAATTAAAAGTATATTTTCTTTTCATATGTACTTTATGTTTTTTTATATTTTGTGTGGTGGCGTGCTGTGTAATGTTCTAGTTTCAGAAGAACTTTAAAGTAATTGCCTTGTTTTTCAGAAGTCGAATACGTCTGGTACAATAAATAACTTTACAAAGTTGAATTTAAATAACTTTATTCAAATATACGACTTAAATCAAATTATGCCTCTGGGCTCATAGCATGTATATACATTTGATAATAATCAACTTTAACAGTTCATGACAACAAGACTGAACCTGTTCAATCGATCAATCATTTTCCAGGAAGTATTTTATCTGATTTCTGCCTAAAAGGACTTTGTCTGACCAGCAGACCCATCACAGTCAATTGTCCTAGTTGCCATGGTAACCAGGCTAGAGGTCAGTCAGACAGTAGCTGGTCGAAGTCTCAACAAACACACAGCCTCTCAACCCGGAGCGAGATCGTCCTCCTCGTAGATCCATGACGCGACTGCGACTCTTCTCCGGCTCCAGGGTCTTGAGTTGAGCTCTGCCCAGCATGGAGTCCCACAGGAGACCCCGCCTCCAGATCTACACCATGATTGACAGCTGATTTAGTTGGTCTTCTCTCTCACATGGTCAGTGTTTCTCAGTTGAATCAGCTTCTAGGTCCAAATATAGTCTTCAAATCTAGTGATGTGTCAATGAGGCTTCATGAAACAGCTGATTAGGTCTCACCATACAGTGTCTTCATTATGAAAGACCACTAGATGGCACTGATCTTATGATTAAATGAAGCCTGCAATAGTTTTCAAACTGGACTTCCAAAATGAAGACCCTGTATCGTGATACCTCTTCAGTTGTTTCATGAAGCCTCATCGACACATCATCGTCAAAACGTTTCATCAAATGAGTCAAACCTCGACAGAGATGTGTATGTCGGGGTATCTCCTGTAGAAGATGGTCCTGAGATTGAACTCTGGGTTTCCTTCGGCCTTGAAGACCCTGGTCCTGATGGTGTCGCTCTCGCAGCGTATGACGGCGTAAACATCCGCAGCTGTTGAGAGAAGATATTTACCCAAACAAAAGTCTGTACTGACGGGTCGCTGGAGCTTCATGAAGCAGTTTTCATAATTGTCAAGGGTCCGTAGGTGGCGCTCTTGTTGAAAATCACACGAGTTTCCTCAGGACAGTAAAAGGTTGTAGAGCAGAGAGCGCCATCTGGTGGGGTCAGAATATGAGGACAACGCTTCATGAAGCTTCATCAACACATCCTTAGTAATGTTGGTTAAATTCTCCAATAGATGATTGATGGCTGTGTTGCTTCATATCAAGGTCAGGAGTGGGCAAGAGAACCTTTTTGCTTGGGTAGACTGAACCCTGAGGCCCTGCGTAGATGGACCGTGGTCACCAGGGTGGGATGAGGTAGCAAACACTGGAATAACGAAGGCGGCGGCAACTCTTCTCTCAGCTCCCTTCACGTAGAAGAAAATATGAGAACGTATGAACCACCGTCGTCGAGATACCTGAGCACACCTGAGCTGGATGTTGGCGTGAGAGAAGAGACGCAGAAGAAAGCGACCGGTGGGTCCGGGCAGGAAGGTGGTGGGCAGCACGACGTAGCGACCGGTGGCGAAGGTTTCCCTCAGCGTGACGCTGCGGGAGTCGATGTAGATGGAGCTCGCCGCCTGCTTTACCACACACTGAACCCTGCTGCTGCGGTTCACCTCCACCTGGAGACAACACATGTCCAAAGTCTTCTTCTCCAAGATGCAGTAGGTCCCTCATCATGAACATGAACATGTAAAGTTGCTCTGAAATCTGGGCAAACGAGAGGTTACGAGAGTCTATTATGACATAATAATGGCTTCACTCCTCCTCCAGCCAGCTGTAATCACGCCCCGCTTTGTTTATACAACGAGTCCCTGGATTGATGACACAATGTGACAAACCTTATTCTGCCTAACATTATTATCTTTTGTTTCCACTCTTATTTCCACAGTAATCTCACGTTGTTTTAAATGTATTTATTTATATTTTGTAGTAAAACCAGAGGTATAAGTAGTAAAACAGTAGTAGAAAGAGTAGTAGAATAAGTAGTAGTAGAAGTAGTAGTGAGAGTAGAAGAAGAAGTAGAGGAACTAGTAGTAAAAGTATAAGTAGAATTAGTAGTAGAAGAATAATTCTTGGTAAAATTAGAAATAGAAGTAGTAGTAGAAGTAGAAGTAGTAGTATTATTATTAGTAAAGTAGTAGAATTAGTAGTAGTAAGTAGACAAAGTGTTTTTTATGAAGTTTCCAGGTATGAGTACATGAAAGTACATGAAGGTCAAAGTGGAAGGAGTTGAAACATGAGTTGAAGAGTTTTATCATTCAAGTGAATATGAAAAAAAGGGTAGAAACAGAGGAATAGAAAAAAGAGTTGAAGAGATAACAGAAAGATAGAACATAGTCAGCATTTCGGGAAAGAGTTGATTTGATACAAGTTTGAACGGTTCAAATCAGATAAAATTTGTAGGAAGAGAATCGGTACAAAATTTAGGTCAGAAGAGCAAAAGTTCCTTCAGAATTCACACAATAAAGATAGATTTGACTCCATATGAATGTTTTAGAAAAACTGTAGTTATTAAGTCATGTGTATTTTTAAAAAAGCCTCCACGGTAACATATCCGTTTTTTTAATTACAATTAAAACTCACCTTTAGAACCTCGAAACCGATGGCCAGGTTCTCTCCTCCTCCATCCTTCCGTCGCATCCTTCTATCTTCCTGCTGGAGACACATGAGCACCTCCTCCTCCTGACCTTTCACCTCGAACATGTACTGAAGGGAAACAAGGGTGAGATGGAAGAATCTTCACGTATCTCTACAGATCTTCTCTGTACCTGAGGGTTGTGCAGGAACGTCTCCCTGTGGTTGATGCAACCTCCACAGCGACTCCTCCTGTCGGCCTGTGCCGGCCAGCTCTCGACGACCTCCTCCTTCTTACCCTCGTCCTCCTTCTTCTCATCCCTCCGACACCTTCCCTCTCTTCCTGTCTGACTCTCCCCGAGCTGCGCCTCCTCTCGGTGGTCTCTGAGTTGAGTGGCGTCGCTCCTCGCCGAGGGGAGGGAGGTGCTGGGCAGCGAGAGTTGTGGCCCCGGAGAAGACGGCGCCGGAGAAGACGGCGCCGGAGAAGACGGCGCCGGAGAAGACGGCCCCGGAGAAGACGGCGCCGGAGCCCACTCGCCGTAACCACGAGCCTCTCGCCAGTGACGTCGGCGCCAGAACAGCTTCTTTTCCAGGAGGCGACAAACTACCACGTCTGAGAAGTGGACGCAGAAGTCTTGGAAGTCCATCCTGAGGACGAGAGGATACACCAAAGTCACGTTGAGCATTGGGTTCATGTGACTCAGAAGAAAGAAAAAACTGACCAGAATTCTCCGACATCGCGAACAACAAGTCCCATCTTTTCTCTTTCAGCACGACTTCTGCTTTGCCATTGCTTTGACCTGCAGGGGGCGCGTGAGAGCAGTAACGTCAGGAGAAAGAAACCTGACAAAGTCAGAAGATGTTTTAAACTGTGTTGGTTTTTCCATTTATTAATTTACATAAAGACACATTCTGATACGTATTTGTTTTTTATAGTTTCTGCCATAGTTGTTTTTATTGTTATATTTTATTATTTTATTCTTATTTCAGTTCACTTTTATTATTGTATTGTTTTTGGTCTTTTATTTTGACAGAATCCTCTTATTGTTTCTCTTTTGGATATATTTATTTTATTTTGACAGTAGAAAGCAGTTAGAAAGACAGGTGAGTGTTTTTTCTATTTATTTATTTTGATAAAGACACATTATAATGCATTGTATTCGTTTCTACCTTTATTTTAGTTTTTTTTTGCATTATGTTTAGTTGTAAATTTTATTTTAAACTGTTTTATTTTTTTATTCTGGTTGTATCTGGTATCATCACAATGTACTGTTATTATTTTTGTTTTTTTTGTTTTCGCACTTTTATTTTGACAGTTCAAAATAAATTATATTTTGTTTCCTGATATTTTAATTTTTTTTTATTCTGGTAGTATATCACATATTTTATTGTGTTTATTGTTTTTTTTTGTTTGTTTTTCGCTCTTTTATTTTGACAGCAACCTCACATTGTTGCTTTTAAATATATATTTCTTTAATTTGAAAGTATTTCAGGATTAATGTCTTTCATCCTGGCAGTTACTTCACAGGAATTTTGTTTCCTCTTTAGTAATTTAATAATGTTTTTTTTATTATTATTATTTTCCTGAACAAGTCCCATATTTTCTGCACTAACTTGGCCTCGTTTTGCCATTACTTTGACGACCTGCAGGGGGCGTGCGAGAACAGGAGGGTCAGAGGCGAAGCATAGAGCAAGACACCTGACAAAATGATAATAACAATAAGAAGTTTAAACTGACGTATTTCTTCCATTCCTTCAGTTTAATAATATTAAAAACAGATGCTGCCTCAACGTCCGACGTCAAGATCTGGTCAAAGTCTCACTAGAACTTCTATAAAACATCATGAACACGGGGAGCCATCAAGGAATTTCCTAGAGCTGTAAAAACTCAATGTATTTAGCAGTGTCCCAGCCGTCCTCACCCTTGACTCCACGCACCCGTCCAGTCATTGGTCCCCCACGGGTTCCTCATGCGCACCATCAGGAGTCTGGACGTGGCATTGGACGTTAGGATCTTTTCCCCCAACCATAGCTTTTTCACCGCTGTGATCCCATAAGCGTGTCCGCGCACTAGACCACATTCCAGAACCGACTCCACCGTCTCTCCCTCGGCCGGCTGAACCAAATCAAGACGATCATTTCAAAACCTTCATGGTCGAACAAAATCCCTACCCGTATGGAACATGTGATCAAGGAGTTCTGCTCATGGGCCTTGACCAGAGTTTGGAAAAGCGTCCTTCTCTGCTCGCTGTGCAGGCTCAGAGCTCGGCGGTCCAGACTAAGAGGCTCAGAGACGCCTCCTGTGAAGTCCACGAGGGCCTCGGGGGTGTTCCCGCCTTCCAAGGCCTCATAGCAGCCGTTGAGTCTGGATGCACGATGGATGGTTAACAATGGTCACAATCACAATCATAACCATAACCATAACCATAGCCATAGCCATAACATAATCATAATCATAATCATAATCATAATCATAATCATAATCATAATCATAATCACAATCATAATCATAACCATAACCATAGCCATAGCCATAGCCATAACATAATCATAATCATAATCATAATCATAATCATAATCATAATCATAATCATAATCACAATCATAATCATAACCATAACCATAACCATAGCCATAGCCATAACATAATCATAATCATAATCATAATCATAATCATAATCATAATCATAATCATAATCACAATCATAATCATAACCATAACCATAGCCATAGCCATAGCCATAGCCATAACATAACCATAACCATAGGCATAACCATAACCATAACCATAACCATAATCATAATCATAATCATAATCATAATCATAATCATAATCATAATCATAATCATAACCATAACCATAATCATAATCATAACCATAACCATAGCCATAGCCATAGCCATAGCCATAGCCATAACATAACCATAATCATAATCATAATCATAATCATAATCATAATCATAATCATAATCGTAATCATAATCATAATCATAATCATAACCATAACCATAACCATAATCATAATCATAATCATAATCGTAATCGTAACCATAACCATAACCATAACCATATGCATAACCATAATCATAATCATAATCATAATCATAATCATAATCATAATCATAACCATAGCCATAGCCATAGCCATAACATAACCATAACCATAGGCATAACCATAACCATAACCATAACCATAACCATAACCATAACCATAATCATAATCATAATCATAATCATAATCGTAACCATAACCATAACCATAACCATATGCATAACCATAATCATAATCATAATCATAATCATAATCATAATCATAATCATAATCATAATCATAATCACAATCACAATCATAATCATAACCATAACCATAGTCATAGCCATAACATAACCATAACCATAGCTATAGTTACAGCTACAGCTACAGCTACAGCTACAGCTACAGCTACAGCTATACCTATACCTATAGCCATAACCCTTACCCTTACCCTTACCCTTTACCTAATCCTAATCCTAATCCTAATCCTAATCCTAATCCTAATCCTAATCCTAATTCTAATCCTAATCCTAATCCTAATCCTAATCCTAATCCAACCCATACCCTAATCATAACAGTATCCCTAACCATAGCTCTTAGCCTTATTCTAATCCTGCTCCATGATTTTGCTCATGCTCTGTATCGTCCTATATGTTCTATCAAATCATGATCATTTGAAAAACATTTCATCTTTAAATCCAATCGTCGCTCACTTGGCGTAAGCCTTTTCCAATAAAGCGCTCCAAAACTCTCTTGGAGTAGCAGAGCGACAGAATAGCAGCCTTCCATCCTTATTGACCGGCAGCCGGTCGTCCACGACGACATCCACCCAGCGTCCGAAACGCCAGAATCGAAAATGGAAGATTCCCGCGTACAGATCAGGGCGCTTGGGATTCCACTCCTGGTCCGTGTGGTCGGGGATGACCTGGGAAGATCTTTGACTTGAAAAAAGTGTGGCAAAGATTGACGACGCAACAAAAAAGCAGGAGGACGGATACCTTTTTCCAAAGAGACGGCTCTGAAGCTAAACAGGAAATAGCTGCAACCATCCAACAGTTCCCAAGACTACCTTGGTGAAGGTCCCGCGTGCTGATGCCGTCGACGAAGAGACGAGGGTCCTTACAAATCTCCTTAAGGAAAGAAGTGAATAAAAGAGAAAATGGTAAATAAATGGGCAACTATCGTTACAAAGACATAAAACATGACCACAACCAACTCAGTAGTTTTTATCCTCGTCATTTTCGGATTATTTATGTGTTTTGAGAGTCGATCCAGCAAGAAGGTTCTCGAGCGGTTGATCTGCTCTTGTCAGGTAACACTATAAGTTCCTCTGGATACACATGCCGGGGTCATGACCTCTTCAGGTGTAATTCAAGACCAGATATGAGTGCAAGAGAGACCAGATCTAGTCAGTGTATCTTCCACCAACACTCAGGCCAGGGAACAAAATACATCCCCATATAAAACCTTTTAAATTCAAGACTCATTTCAAGATTTGTTTTTTCCAAAGTATTATAGATGTACATTGTTTATTACTATAATAAAAACTATAATAATATATCTTTTTGCAGTGTATACATGTTCTATCGTAGAATTTTGTAATATTTTCAACTGTAATCCAACAATTACCAACAATAATAAAAATACATTATAATCAAACAATTACCAACAATAATAAAAAGAAATCATAGTCAAACCATTTTCAACTATAATCAAACAATTTTCAACTATAATCAAACAATTTAAAACTATAATCAAACAATTTTCAACTATAATCAAACAATTTTCAACTATAATCAAACAATTTTCAACTATAATCAAACAATTTAAAACTATAATCAAACAATTTTCAACTATAATCAAACAATTTAAAACTATAATCAAACAATTTTCAACTATAATCAAACAATTTTCAACTATAATCAAACAATTTTCAACTATAATCAAACAATTTAAAACTATAATCAAACAATTTTCAACTATAATCAAACAATTTAAAACTATAATCAAACAATTTAAAACTATAATCAAACAATTTTCCACTATAATCAAACTATTTTTAGTTTATGTAAATATGTAGATGTATCTTTGATTTATAAAAAATATTTATTTATCTCTATCTATTATTATATTATATCTATTATGTCAGACGTTTAAAAAAAAGTTATTTCTACATGTGTTTATTTTTCACTTTCAAATGGTTAAACTCTTGGTAAAAACTTCATGTTAACCGAGAAGAAGATTCTAAGATTAAACTTGGGACACATTATCCTGATGTTGTCCTAGACTATTGTCTCTTGTCCTCTCATGACTTTTCTATTTCAGGAATAGCCGCAGTTCTACTTCATGATGCGAGGCCCCCCAGCCGGGCCTCACGTTCATTCGTAGAACCGTGGTTACGTTAGGTAACCTGGGTTTCTATTCCCAGACAATTATTTCAAGAGTTCCTCTCCATGTCTTTGGAAGACTAACAAGAAAAAGAAATATACGTTAGACGTATATTGGTACGTTTTTTTGGCCTGCACATGTAGAATACGAACAAAAGCTTCAGTTTATATAAAATCAAATGATCGATGAAATTAAAATACATTTAAAAATAATTTTGAATTCAATTATATGTAAAAACCAACCTACCTTACACAAGCAACTCTCACCAGATCTTTATTTTAAATATATTTAATTCATTGAGATTAAAAATAGATTCTGACTAAAACAATAATGTTAATATAAAATATATATTTAAAAGAAATGTACCTCACATAAGCATCTTTCCGTTGATCTTCAATTTAAAATAACATTTAATTATTTCCAATAAAAAAGTTAAAAATAGATAATAAATATATTGAATAATAATCATTTTAGAAGTATATATAACATTTCTACCTTACACTAGCGACTTTCAGGTGATTTTTATTTTAAATCATATTTATTTATTGAAATAAAAAAAAAATCTTTTAAAATAGATTCTAAATAAACAATCAAACGCTTGTTTGCATCACAACCGTGGACTAAAAACAACCTCGAGTCAACCAGCATCTATTAACGGAGGGATACTGTGTCATACATACATCCCATAATAGAAGCAGTTTTAATAAACATGGGATTGAAACATGACGTGCCGATTCAGCAATTCCGTCGACAGGTGAAGACGTTTATTATAGAAGTGAAGATATGATAGAAATGTTATTCTCCACGTATTAATATACAAACGCTGACCCTCGGCCTCTTCCAGGTCAGTCCCGCAGGGGGCGCACTTTTGTAGAAGAGCGACTGGGCCGCGGCGGGGAAGAGCGGGTCCTTGAACAGGGCCCCGCGACGCAGACACGACCTTCGTAACCTGTGGAACCTTTGACCCTGGAAGTGGTTCACTCGCTCCGGCATCGTTTTTTCTTTTGTGACGAGAAGAACCTGAAGACACGCGAGCAGAAACCAAAGATGTCACAAACAACTTTAACATTTTTTAGAACTCCCATGATGCATTTCTACACACTGCTCGTGATTGGTCACTACAATACGGTACTTAAGTTGTATTGCTGTTTCAAAAGAGACTGACAGCTGTGATTGGTTAGCTGGGCGGCCAAGCCTAAGGAGAGCTGAAGCATCTCATGCAGAATCTTTTATTCATAAGAAATAAACTTTTATAATTAAAAAAAAACAACACTAAAAGTGTTATTAAACAGAAGTGGAGACACTCTTGAGGTCACTGGCTCTTGGGCAAGACATCAGCCCTCCGAGCGCTGCTGGCATTCACCCGGCGCTACCTAATCTCGCACCAGATACTCCTGCAGCGTCACAGCTCGACTCTTACTTTGTAAAAGCTTTAATTTCACGAGCAAAACTCTGGACATAAATCAGCGATCACAGGCTCTTTTTTCAGAAGGTTGTCGGTTCAATCCTAAAGGGCTTTTATCGTGCTTGGACATGGACTGTGTCCAAAGTCTTGTTGGTTTGTGCGTCTGTTGTGTTTGTTTTTTTAACGGTACTGTTTAAGTCATCAGTGATTTGAACTGCGAGTTCACTGAGTGTGTGTGTGAGGATCAACTAGTGTGTGTGTGTGTGTGTGTGTGTGTGTGTGTGTGTGTGTGTGTGTCTGTGTGTCACAGCAGGGTCAAGTGTTTCCTGCTGTTAGGATGAGGTTTCACATTTTAAAATCTTTTTGATTCACACAAACGTGCAGCAACAAAAAACAATATATTAATATAGGAGGATTAATGTTTACATTTATAACTAGATTATAATAATATAATCATTTTTTGTTCAACATGATAAAAGCTCATCTACACACCAGAACCCACAGGTTTATTTGAGTTAATAAATAGAAATAGAAGCTCCATATTCATGCACAATAGTACATTCAAATTGCACTCTATGATAGGATATATATTACATCTGTTCTTTCACAAAGATATTTTAAATTAGAAAATAAAAACGTTGAAATTATTAGATTATACAGAATATATTTTTCAAAAGGTTATATAAATTATGAATGAAACTACAATGAAAAGATACACAATAGTAACAGAAATAAACACACTTAATAGAATATGAATTCAAAATAAGTAGATTGTAAAAATTAAAATTAATAAATCATATAGAATTTTGTTGGCGTCAGGCAAAGAATTATTTTTTTTTTAAAGCAAGTTATGCAAGTTATTAACGACCTGCTAGTGGCTTCTGATCAGAGCCATGTTTCAGTTCTTGTTCTTCTAGATCTCAGTGCTGCATTTCACACTGTTGACACCAGGTTCTTCTACAGAGATTGGAAAACCATAAAGACATACGTGGAACTGCAATAAACTGGTTTGAATCCTACCTGTCGGATAGAAAGCACTATGTACATGTCAACCACCTCTCATCGACACACTCTAAGGTCAGCTATGGTGTCCCACAAGGTTCTGTTCTTGGTCCAATCCTATTCACAATCTATATGTTTCCACTAGACTTGATCAGAAGACACTCTATAAACCTGTTATGCTGATGACACTCAACTCTACTTGTCAATGAAGCAGATGAAAGAAATCAGCTACACAACTACACTCCTGTATCACACATATCAACAGCTACACAACTACACTCCTGTATCACACATATCAACAGCTACACAACTACAGTCCTGTATCACACATATCAACAGCTACACAACTACAGTCCTGTATCACACATATCAACAGCTAAAAAACTACAGTCCTGTATCACACATAACAACAGCTACACAACTGCACTCCTGTATCACACATAACAACAGCTACACAACTACACTCCTGTATCACACATACTGTATCAACAGCTACACAACTACACTCCTGTATCACACATATCAACAGCTACACAACTACAGTCCTGTATCACACAAATCAACAGCTACACAACTACAGTCCTGTATCACACATATCAACAGCTGCACAACTACAGTCCTGTATCACACATATCAACAGCTACACAACTACAGTCCTGTATCACACATATCAACAGCTACACAACTACAGTCCTGTATCACACAAATTAACAGCTACACAACTACAGTCCTGTATCACACAAATCAACAGCTACACAACTACACTCCTCTATCACACATATCAACAGCTACACAACTACACTCCTGTATCACACATATCAAGTCATGGATGACCAAAAACGTCCTTTTACTGAACTCGGACAAAACTGAGGTTCTTCTAGTTGGTCCACAACATCTCAGACAATCCTTAACTAATGATCTTTTCAAAATGGCCTCCTGCTACAAGCACCACTGTAAATAATCTGGGTGTTTGCTTTGAGGAGGACTTAACATTTAACTCACACATAAAACAAATATCACAGACTGTCTACTTCCACCTTCGTAACATTTCAAAAATCAGTCACTTCCTTCCTTTAGATGCTCCTGAGAAGCTCATCCATGCTTTTGTAACCTTCAGACTATTGTAACTCTCTTCTGTCAGGCTGTTCTAAAAAGTCTCTCAGAATCTTCAGCTCATTCAGAATCTGCAGCTTGTGTTCAGACTAAGACTAAGACGAACACATTTCTCCTGTGCTCTCCTCTTTACATTGGCTTCCAGTAGAATTTATAAACAATTTAAAATCCTTCTCTTAACCTATAAAGTTTCACATGGTCTAGCACCAACATACATTAAAGATCTAATCCAAACGTATCAACTCTCTGGGACGTTACGTTCCTTAAACTCAGATTTATTAGCTCAACCACAAATCTCTAAATGTAGATTTGGAGCCAGGGCCTTCACTGTTGAGTTGCTGGATCTGTTTTTTCTTTTCTCCACTCTAGTCTTACTTAAACTATAGTGTCTTGAGATAACTTTGTTATTATGAGACACTTTAAATCAGATCGAATTGAATTGAATTGAAGTTCTTGTTGACAATAATAGAAAAAAATATCTTTGTTATTTTCAAACCAGTCACAGCAGAAGGTCATTTACACTGAGTCTGGTTTAACTATAGGTTTATGTTGCGCTTGCAGCTGTTTCTCTTCTTATTTAGTTGTAGTCAAACTGTGAAATGTCTTGAGGTAAATTCTAATTTGAAGTAAATTCATTCAGATATTTATCTACTTATCTACTTTCTATACTATAATCTAGCACCTCTGGTACTTACACTCAGTTATTACATTCCTGCATTAAAACAAGTTCTTTAATTCAAAGAAATTATGTTAAATATTCAAGTTATTTTATAGATAAGCGTCTGTTTCATGTCTCAAGAGCTGCAGAAGGTGATTGAGCTGTTTTTCAGTCAAAGAATAAACCTGTAAACTCCTGGAAATAAATCATCTTGTTGCTGAAACACTAGGTTTTGAGTTTTTTTGTTTGTTGATAATGATATTTTATTTTTACTGTTTTAATCTGAAGGTCAGTTCCTGAACATGAAGCCGACTTTAAAGGTGCGAAAAGGTTTGAGGATCCTTTTAAAAAACAGTCTGACATGAATGAAAATATCATTGTTGTTCATCCAGTGAAGCGTCACAAACATATAGAACCTCTTCTTCTTGTAATGGTTACCTGAGTGTCAGAGCTCGATCTCCTGCCGCTCGTCGTCCATGAGATCAAAACATCCTTTTCTCCTACACAAAAATAAATAAAATCCTGGTTCCACCAACATCTACATCTGACGGAAAGAGAATTAAAAAAAACTAATTATTTTGATGCTTCATTTCAAGAAATTGTTTCGACAAACAAGCTACTGAGATGCTGATCACAGGAGTGGCTGAAACAAGAGTGTGTGTGTGTGTGTGTGTGTGTGTGTGTGTGTGTGTGTGTGTGTGTGTGTGTGTGTGTGTGTGTGTGTGTGTGTGTGTGTGTGTGTGTGTGTGTGTGCCATACCATACGGTGACACAGCAGGAGTGTGTAACTCTATCTCACTCCTCACAGACAATAGACAGTTACCAAGTGACGAGACACGCGAGTGAGACCATGACATAACAAAGTGTTGTTAAGAGGATGAATTATGGACAAACACGTGTGTTGTTGTGTGTATCACTCACCGTTGTTGTGTATCACTCACTCCTCTCTGGTCTCAACGCTCCTCAGCTCCAGACGTCCCCGGACATGTGATGTTTCTCTTCTTCTTCTTGAGTATCAGAGTGTTTCCCCTCGCCTGACACCCAATCCCCTGTTAGCGTCGTCTATTTTAACTGCTTCCTCACCAACACATCGGCCTGAATACCCTTCATTTAGCGTGTGGCCCCGAGCCAGACTTTGAATTATGGCCTGTGAGTGTTTCAATATGAAACATGTCGTTGCCATGGTTCACACCGGACTAAGAATTTTAAATATTAAATATTAAAAAAGGGTATTTTTAAATAAGAATCTCTATAACAGGAGGGTTCGAGTTTCTCAAGGGGCCACAAGACAAGGCCTCACTGTAAGTAGGGGTCGTAAAGCAAATTTTAAAAAAAATTGACAAAGAAAAAAGAACTTTAATGTCATGGAAAAAAGTTAAGAAAAAGAGAAAAATCAGAAAGAACTGTTTTACATTATAATATGATACAGTTGAATTGTTACTTGACTTGGAAAAAATAAAAGGTTGTCATTTTTAAATGTAGAGTCTTTTTTGTGTTACTTCTTTAGAAATATACTTTTTACTTAAAAAGAGAAGAAACAAGGATTAAACCTTAAAGCATTAAATACAAATAACAAAATAACCTAAATAATAGTTGTGACCCTGGTCTAGAAAGGCGCTATATAGATAGAGGTTATTATTATTATTATTATTATTATTATATTTTAGGTGAAACAAGTCATGAATTACTAAACAAGTTTCATAGTTTCATAGCTTTCCTTTCATCTTATGAGGGCCACATACAAACAATCAAAGGGCCACAGTTCTGGTCTAACATTGAGAAAAGTAGAAATAGTCATTTAAATAACCTTTCGGTATAAAGAAAATGATCTTAAGCTCCGCCCACTGAAAACACTTTGTTTTTATTGAGATTAAATCTTGTTGACCATAACCACGCCCACCCCTTATGATTGGTCAATCATGGAGGTTTGTCACCGCACGCAATTAATCCCGGAAGTCTCCACCTCCAAAGGACTCGTTGTATAAACAAAGTGGGGCGTGATTACCGCTGGCTGGAGGAGGAGTGAAGCCATTATTACGTCATAATAGACTCTCGTAACATCTCGTTCACCCAGATTTCAGAGCAACTTTATAAAGTAATAACATGGTCATGATGAGGAACTCAATGCATCTTGGAGAGGAAGACTTTAAGAAGGTTAAACCTGGACCTGGTTTTTGCAAACTACAGATAATAATCATCACGTGACTCAATGTTACGAGGGTGCGTGTTGTGTTCAGGTACCTTCAGGAGAAACTGCTGCTTCTTGAGGCTGCTCGGGTATTTCATGGGAGTTTTACTGGGAAGACTCGTGTGAGGCAGGACCTGGACGTGTTGGAAAGAGCCTGGTCTGAGAACAGCTGAGTGTTCTCCCAGGAGAGCAGGAAGAGGTTTCAGAGGAGATGATGGATGTAAATTATTCAACAGAAGGACGTTTCAGATTCTATATGGTCACCAGTGAGTTACTACTACTGCTTAAAATTATTAAAGTAGTTTCCTCATTTTTTTACCCAGTTTTTTTGATTGTGTGAACAAATACTATTTTCTAAACAACAGCATGTTTTTCTTTTGTAAACATGATTTTTTTCTGGTCTTGCGTGTTCTTTAAATACTAAGTCGTGAGAGACCATCAGTTCATAAAATGTAAAAAAAATCATTTATAGTAATAATACAATAATAAAACTAATAAGAACATACTAGGGGATAATATAGAATATAATAAATATACAGTAATAAATGCAAATGTAAATAAAAACGATATATGAGAGTATAAAAGTAGAATTTTTTTTATCTAACCCACAAACAATCCTGGTTGTTGTTCTTACACAATAAATGTTTTCTTATTCTAATAATAGAATAGAATAGAATAGAATAGAAAATCTTTATTCATCCCCAGGGGGGAAACACACTTTTACAACAACAGCACAGTATAACGAAAACAACAACAATAAAAATATAATGTATAATTGTTGTTGTTATACTAAATATTTAAACCGTAGATTATGTCAAAGAAAGGGATAAATTAAGTATTAATGCAAAGAAAAATATCATAGTATAGTTAACAGTGAATTAAAACAAATAAAAATATAAGTAATTAACTATTTAAATTAAAATAAACGTTATATTAGATAAAGGGATTCAAAGCTTTACTCTGTTATTTTGATCAAATATAAATTAAGAAAAAAAACCGTAATAAATTACTTTTCATTCAATCCTCACATCGACATTATTCATAAAAATGATTAATAAATAAATAAACATGGAAAGATAAATTACAACAACCGTGATAAACTTACATTAAAGATGAAAATTGTCGTTTTCTTTTTTTCAAACTGATCGCGTGATCTGGGATCGTTTAGTCGAGTCTGCCGGCGTTGTTGACGTGTGCGCATGCGCAGAAGAAGAAGTCCAACCGAGTGTTTGTTTTAGTAAAGAATGAAAGTTTATTAAAGTTTATCACTTTCATCACTGAAGATGAAGGTTTTTATTCTAGTTTTCTTGTGTATGTCTGGTTTATCAAAGGCGGAAGAAGAACGTTTACCGAACAAGTGCGAAGGTGAGAAATAACATTAACTTTAACTGGAGTTTACGTGATTTTTATTAAACGTATATTTTCTCAAAACAAACTTTGGCTTCAGTTTGTAAGTTCCTGACATCCGAGCTGCAGGAAGCTCTGGAGAAAAGCGCTCGATCCAAAGAAGTCCTGGAGTTGGGACAAGTTCTTGGTTCTGGCAGAAGGAAGAAGAAAATCAAATACAACACGTCGTGAGGATTGATGCACATTATTCACACATAATGAGTGTAAAACTGTATTTAAAACATTGTTTATCTTTTAAAATACTGAAAATACATGTATTTATTTATTTATATATTTTGCTACTGAATTCACCTGGATGGATGTATTATTTATAACATTAACTATTCACTTTTGCAACTGAATCATTCTAAATGATAAGGATTCTCCCTCAGAGAGACTCGTCTGACGGAGGCGGTGGACGGTATATGTGAGCGGATCCTGCAGTACAGCGTTCATGCAGAGAGACCAGGAAGTCTCCGCTACGCCAAGGTGAGTTCTTCTATCTTCATCGTGACCTCTGACCAGGAGGTTATCGTCTAAACCTGCTGAGATACTTCGATGAAGATGAAAAAATAATAATAAACTTGAAAAATAAATACGTTTGTGTTGTCGTTCTGTGTCGTTTGGGTGTAAGAGTGTTCTACCTCATTTGGTGCTCCGCCCTCTAACCGCTTCGCTACTGGTTTGCCCTGCCTCGTCTCTGAGAAAGCTTAATGAACTCGCCACCCAGCAGGGTGCGGTCTACTTCCTATAAAGGAGGGAAACACCCGCCGCAGTTCCTCCTTTTGAACTCGGCAGAAAGCTCCTGTCAGGGGCGGCGTCCAGCTGGGGGGACATTGATCCCGTCGGGCTTCGTCTTGGGTTTAAACCAATAGCTAAGCGGTTAGAGGGCGAGCACCAAATGAACTAGAACCCCTGGGTTATCGTCTAAACCTGCTGAGATACTTAAATTAAGATCGTACAATCAAATAAATACACTTTCAGGTGGTTTTGTTGACAAGATGTTTTGTTATTTATTCATTTAAAAAAATGTTTTTGATGTCAAAGCAGTTCTTCTGTCCTGGAAGTTGTGTTGTTGTTTTTAGTGGTATTGTTATTCATCAGAATGTTATCATTATTATAGTGGATGATTATTATTGTTACATTTTATTTGATACATTATAATATTTATTATTTAATATCATTATTGTTGTTACTATAATTGTTTATATTGTTATTTTTATGCTACATTATTATAATTTCTTGAATAGTTATTTGTACTTTTATTATCATTATTATTTTGTAATTGTTATATTTTATTCATAATCATTTTTATTTTTACCATTAAATAATGTTATTACTTTTTTTGTTATTATTATATATGGTGTGCATTTTTTTCATTATTTTAGTTTATGTTATTATTATCCTTATCATTATTATGGTTATTATTTTTTACATGTTATTTATTTATAAATATTATTATTTTTGTTGTCGTAATTTAAAATATTAAATCCTCTTAATATTTAATGTGGTTTCCTTTTTTGTTTTTATTGTTGTTGTTTATATTATTATATCCTTATTATTATTATTATGGTTATTTTACTAGAATTAATTTTGTCATTATTTATTATAATTAGTGTTATTGTTAACTTTTTATTTATTTATAAATATTGTTTTTGTTATCATCATAACTGTTATTATTGTTATTATTATTATTCTTGTTTTTAAAATTTTAAATAATCTTTTTATTATTGTTGTTATTATTATTTGTGGTTTACATTTTATGTTTGAATTGTTTTTGCTTAGATAACTATTATCAATGTCATTTTTGTTATTTTCCACAAGTATTATCATTTTTATCATTATGGTTATTATTGTTATTCATTTTTACATGTTATTTATTTATAAATATAATGGTTTTGTTATCATTGTGATTTTTAATACTATATCGTTTTTTTATGCTTGTTGTTATTATTATTATGTGGATAAAATTGTTTTTTATTTATTGTTGTTTATATAATTATATCCTTATCATTATTATAGTTATTTTACTATAAATGTTTTTGTCATAATTATGGTGTTATTATTTTTTATGTTTTATTTATTTATAATTTATGATGGTTTTTGTTATCATAATTTATATTATTATTATTTTTGTCACTGTAATTATTACTATAAAATATTGTTAGTATTATTATAATTATTGTTTTTACTGTTATTACTATTATCATTGTTGTTGTTGTCATTCTTCTGCAGGGTTCCAGTCAAACCATGACAACTCTGAGGAACCTGGTCCAGAAAGGAGTCAAGGTGGATCTGGGAGTCCCCATGGAGATGTGGGACGAGCCGTCCGTGGAAGTGTCGGACATGAAGAAACAGGTGGACATGGATGGACAGTCGAGGAACAAGTTTCATGACTTGACCTTGTTGCCCTGTTGTTGCTCAGTGCGAGAGGATGCTGGAGGAGTACGAGGAGATAGTGGAGGACTGGTACTTCCATAACCAGGAGCAGAGACTGGAGAGGTTCCTCTGTGAGGAGCACGTCCTCGCTTCTTCAGATCGAGGTAGAAACTTCCTTCATTGACGGTCATGAATGAATGAAGTGACACGACTGTCCTCAGAGTGTCTGCAGGAGGTCTGGAAGGGAGACCCGGGCACTGAAGGAGGATCTGAGGAGAGGGTCTCGAAGGAGGACCAGACTCACGACGCTGGAGAGTTGTGACACAAAACATGTACTTTTCAGTGAATCTCTCATGAAGTGAATCATGTTTTCTTGTTGTATTTGGAGGGAATGTTACATCTTCAGTGGAACTACATTTAAGATCATTATCTTTGTGTTTGTATAAACGACTCTTGAATGTTCAGGGTTTTATGAATAAATGTTTTTTTCTATTATTTCTACAGTTTTCTTCTCCTGTTTGTCACGTAGAGGATAACAAAAGTGATCAGACTCCTGTTATGAGCTCAACGTTCTTATGTTTGACCCTGATGTGTTTGAGGTCAACACACCGCTCTTGGACCTCACGATGAAGAACTGCAGGTGAGCTTTATTTATGAAGTAGTTTCTGACGGAGCAGCCAGAGTGAAATACCGCCCTCTTGTGGTCAGTTACGGATTGTGCCGTTGATAGAGACATTTTTTCTTTGACCTCTTCCTAGCGATTGATTTATCCTCAGCCCTGGAGGATTGTGGGAAAATTGAAGCCCACTCTATATATTTTGCAATATTCAATTAAATATTAATAACGACTATCTTATATTAGTTATGCTACACATTTTTAATGCTTTATTTATATTTATGTTTTACACTTTCAGGTCCACAACTCTGCTTGTTGTTTTATTTGTTATCTTTTTTTCTGAAACCGCAAAATAATTTTAATTTTAAAAAAGGAAAAAGGGAAAGTTTTAAAGACGTTTGTCACTTTCCTGTTCAAACATTGCTTTAAAAAGTACTTAATTTAAAGAGTGAAATAAAAACCATGTTTGCAAACAGTCAAGTATATTTTGCAGTAGATGTATCAAAATCCAAAAGTTTGCCAATCATTTTCGGATTTTACCAATTCTTAATGATCAATATAATCTCTATAAAAAAAAAATCAAATTAAGAAAAGTTCCACAATGTTAAATTGAATGATGGTTTCAAGTAGGAAACATCTATCGCTATCTGTAGAGCAGCTGGTGTTGACGGGGGGCGGTCACCAGGGGGCGCTGATGTAGCGCGTGTGAAGGCTGAAAGGCAACAGAAAGGATGTAATACACGTATCTAGACACGTGAGGTCGCTCAAGTTAATATCGTAACATGATTTAACTAAAAATATAACTGACGATCAAATTGAAAACTAACGAGAAACACTAAACTTTAAAGTAGAAAAACATTAAATATTGCAGTTTTCTTGTATGTTTGATTTAAAAAACAACAACATTGAAAGGAAAGATGTATTAAAAATCTATGTTTTCAGATTAATTTTCAGTTGAAATACGAGTTTTTAGAAAAAATAAGGCAATGTTGTTTTAAAATAGTATTGCATTATTGCAATTTATCACAAATGTTAGAGAATGATTTAAGTTCATGGTCCGTCTCTGATGCTTCTTTATTTAACTTTATTTATTACATGATTTATGTCTTTTTATATGTTTTGTATTTATTTGTTGTACTTATGTATTTTTTTATTTGATTGTTTTTACATGTATTTATTTATGGATGGATGGAGGAATGTGTTTTTCTATCCATCCATCCATCCATCATCTATTCATCCACTCATCCACTCATCCATTCATCCATTCATTCATTCATTCATCCATTCATCCATTCATCCATTCATCCATCCATTCATCCATTCATCGATTCATCGATTCATCCATCTATCCATCCATCCATCCATCCATCCATCCATCCATCCATCCATCCATCCATCCATCCATCCATCCATCCATCCATCCATCCATCCATCCATCCATCCATCCATCCTATCATCCATTCATCTATCCATCCATCATCCATTCATCCATGCATCCATTCATCGATTCATCCATCTATCCACCCATTCATTCATCCATCCATCCATCCTATCATCCATCCTATCATCCATCCATCCATCCATCCATCCATCATCCATCCATCCATCCATCCATCCATCCATCCATCCATCTATCCAATCCTCCACCCATCCAATCATCCCTTCATCCAATCATCCATTCATCCATCCATCCATCCTATCATCCATCCATTCATCTATCCATCCATCATCCATTCATCTATTCATCCATTCATCCATATATCCACCCATTCATTCATCCATCCATCCAATCACCCATCCATCCTATCATCCATCCATCCATTCATCCATCCTATCATCCATCCTATCATCCATCCATCCATCCATCCATCCATCCATCCATCCATCCATCCATCCATCCATCCATCCATCCATCCATCCATCCATCCATCCATCCATCCATCCATCCATCCATCCATCCATCCATCCATCCATCCATCCATCCATCCATCCATCCATCCATCCATCCATCCAATCCTCCATCCATCCAACCATCCAATAATCGACCCATCCCTCCCTTCATCCATCACTCCCACTTCCCTCCATCCATCCATCATAATTATTTAAGATTGTAGTTAAAGTTGCTAAAAATATCAATTTAATTTAGTTTCTATAGTGACTTGAGGTTAAAAAACTTGAACATTTAAAAATAAATTAAAAAAATGCACAGTTTATACTTCACTTGTCATCGTTTTCCTATTAAAGTGTTAAATTAACAGTAAATAACCATTTTACTCTGAAGGGTTATGTTGTTGACATATGCAATTTGTTTGTTCTTCTGGCAACAGCACTGATCTTATTTACTTTCAAGATCATTACAGCGCCACATACAGGCCTGACGTGTGTACTACATCCTAGAAACTATTTTGTTATAAACAATAAACCTGATTTCTTCACTTTTTCTTCAGAACTTAGTTTGTATTTTACTGTGCCGTTGTTCAACTGAAACATTTGTTAAAAACAAAAGCCGCTCTAACGCCCGTCGATGTTATCACTTCAGAAACTAGTAAGATCTTGCTCTTCATCTCCACCCGTCGCTGAAACATGGCGACCAGGAGCGTCTCGTTCTGAGCCACCCACCACGTCTGAAGCCTCTTAAAACATGTTCTTACTTCACAACTCGTCGCACCAACACTGATCCTCACTTCACCGTGTGAACGAGGAGCAGGTTTTTGATTCAACTCTGGGTCTGAAGAGGCTCAGAAGGAAGAGACCCTCGTCTCAGAACAGGATCACGTCGGACCAGACCGGGACACACGAGAAGATTCTCTTAAGTTCGTAGACGATCCGGTTACGATCTCTAAACCTCCATGTCTTCTTGTAAAACACGGTGAACAGCCGCCTGCGGTTTCCTTTCCACGCCGTGAGGTTTTGAAATGTGGTCGGGTCGTTACGCGGTCCAGTTCTCGCCTCCTTCACGGTCCAGAGACCTCCTCGGCAAACGGCGCGCCTCGTTCGATCACCTTCAGTGTGGCGGACGTTAAACACGCGTGTTGGCGAGTCGTTAAGTCGTAACTGGTCACATGATTGAACGCAGGATAGATTCATTCGGACTGAATCTCAGATCCTCGAGTCAGTCCGAGTCGGTACAAGAACCAGGAACGACATAGACTTCATTGTCTTTTCATTGTCAAGTTTAACTGCAAAAGTAATGTATCTTGTAACTGATTTAAAATATTTTTGATGTCATTAAAATCGTTGTATATCATAAAATAATTTAAAAACTTTTTTAATGTAAGCTGCAAAACGGTGACTTAAATCAGGAATTTTAGTTTTATTACAATATTTTTCTTTAAACTTTTGTCATGTTTAATTCAGCATCTATTATTAAAATATTGTGATATGAGTTGGTTTGAGCTATTAAAAACAATTAATAATAATATTATGTACATATTTATATATATATATATATTATAGGAGTGTAAGAAACTAATGATACACTTAAATATTGCAATAAAAAAATAACATATTACATCGTATTATATTTTCATGATTGTTATTTTATGGTTTATATTTAGATATTTATACTTTTTTTTTTACAATAAACATAAACAAATTCACAGCCTTTATTCATTTTTGTGTCACTAGACGACGGTCATTACTTCCTCCACAGGCGATGACTGAGGACGAGAGGATACAGTAAGTCCAGCAGCTTTTAAAGCTGATGTTTTGACATATTTTGGTTTGAAAACAAATGAAAGTAGTTACGACTTCGTCAAGAGTCATGTGGTCTGTAAATACTACAACAACAGAGTCAAGTACTCGACAATACTACACATATATACTTGTTACTACGGTAGCACTATATATACACAGCCCTAAAACCCACAGTTTGACAATCATAACCTACAGTATGTTTTGTTGGATAATTTTCAGTCACGTGGCACAAACACGAAGAACAAATAAGGCATCGGTATCTGGACTTGATTCAAATACCATTGGCCCAAGTATTGATCCCTGAGGTTCACCTTTCACTTTTTTGAAACCACTCTTCTAATAATCCGATCCAAGACTTGTTCTCGCTTCAACTTTGTGTCAGATGGTGGCAGATTAACGTTGCTCTGGCTCCGATCTGAACCCATTCTTTGAATGCTTGAGCACGATCACTCCATCATCCGAGACGAGCGTGGATCGCTGGCCCGGCGCCAGGCCTGTCATCCCGATATCACGTCGGCTTTTATAATAACACATCGGAGTGTTATCGTTTCAATCTCTCGACTCGGATCGTCCGCCGCGGGGGGAACAAACGTTGGCATCGGCCACGGACCACCAGCTAAACACACACTCTCGGCGATGGTTTCTGTTATCCATTAGGATTTGTGTTTTTTACGATCATTCATTAAATGGCCTCAATTACCTCCACTTCATCTCGGCACCGAACCCTCTGGAGACGACGTTGTTTGTGCTGCCAAGGTGCAATATTGACGAATAAACCTGCTATTTGGCCCCTCAATTTACTTTATTGCACTTGTCCCGGCTCCAAGGATAGCATTGCTTTTCTGCACCGCAACTTGTGGCGGCGCGCACACACACACGTGGACACGCACACACACACACACACGTGGACACGCACACACACGCGCACAAAGCGAAGGCACACCTGGGGAAACATTCCTCGAGGGAAGTCATCAATCAGTTTTATGGTTTTCTCTGGGAAAGTTTCCTCCTCTCCAATCAACTCTCCCGCCTCCTCCCTCACCAGCTAAAATTCTCTTATATTTCCATCTGTATCGGTTTTGCTTCACATCTGAGAACCATCCGCTCCCAATTATCTCCACTATTTTTTTTTTTCTATTCCACTGAGGGATAATTGCAGCAAAGTGGACAGATATTTGTTCCTCACTTCAACCGTGAGAGACGGGTCTGCTGGTGGCGCTGGTGTGTCTTCAACCTGCTAGAATGATGAGGAGTGACAAAGGTGGTCTTGACCAAATGTATTTTCACTTCCACACGTTTATAGTGAAGAAAAAAAAGGGATATTGTTGCAGCTAAACATTGCAGATCATGTTTCTATTTGTGTTTTTATTTCCTCCTTTGGATCTACCTATAATGCACTTACTATGAGATATATATGTGTGTGTGTGTGTGTGTATAATACAAATAGAAATGTGATCTGTGTTGTTTAAAAATGTCTAATTTGTTGGTATAGTACTAGGTTTACAGATGATCTATGTTGTAATTTAATTCATTTAAATCATGACAAAAAATAACATCACAAATTTCTCCACTGCAGGTTTTCAAAAAATTGTATCTCAACAATTGTTGAACTTTATAAGCTTAAAAACTTTAAATAAATAAATACATTTTGTAAAGTCAAGCTTGAGGTTGAAGATTTTGCTTTCAGTAATTGGATTATAAGTTAATTGTATTTGCTTATAATAATTTCAGGGCAAGAGTGACAAAGAGTGTCGAAGAAATTAATGCTATGAATCAAATAATTTAAATTTAATTTATAAATAATAATTTACTTTTTAAGATAGATTGTGTATGTCATTTTTGTGATAGATTAGAGACTATCGTCCAATATAACACAAGAGATATTGTTTATACTTGAGAAAAAGGTCACCATGTAAATACATTATATATAAAAAAAACATTGTAGCACAGCATTATTAAACAATAACGAACTTTTTTTTAAATATACTGTATATGTTACACAAGAAACGAGCAAAAGCAATGAAAGACTTGTTTTGGTCTCAGTTTCACCCAATAAAAAACATTTGCTCTCCTTTTATCCACATTTCAATATATTATTTGTTCTTTTTTATATAACATTTTATTTCATAATCATTCAGAAAGACTGACTTGATCTGGTTCACATCTTAAACAATCCATCTCTCTTCGAAAAGCACACGAAAAATGTGTGTGTTTCTGAGCGTATTTAATAATAATAATGATAATTATAAGCTGCTTGAAACCACAACAATGGTCTTAATAAATCTCCGCTGGGTTTTAAAAACATTTGTGTTGCTGTATGTTGAAAGTATTTGTTAAATCAACTACAATTTAAAACTTGCAGAGAGTTTTTCAACTACAGACAAGTTTTCCGTGCGCGAGATTTTCTCTTTAAAGAGTCAATAATTACGTTGAATGAGTGTAATTACGTTTTAAACAGGCGCTGAGTTCTATGTGACTTTAATTTGAAATAAGAGTTTTACAGTAGAAATGACAACTTAATCGACGACCTATTTAATTCAACAGCGCGTATTTCACTTCACGCTGCGATTATATTTAATTGTCATCAATAAATATCGGGAACAAAATAATTTAAACCGCCGGGATCACATGTTCTCCCGCTTTTGCTAATAAAGTTTCACGATTCGAATAATAAAATCCAGCTACAAGCAACAAAACTTTATATAAAACTTTAACAACTTCTCTGCATGAAAAAAACTCTTTCTCTCGTTAAACCTTATGTTCAGAGTTATTTACGCTTTTTAATCTCAAAGTGTTTAAACTGACGCATGTCAATAAAGTTTTTTCAAACTAAAAACTTTATTGCGCGGTTCAAACAAAACTTTATTGACACTTTCAGGTGAACTGGGATTAAACCCTAATGGCGCGAGATGAGCTGACGTTAATATTTACGGGACTTTAAAGGAGGGACTTCGTCCTGATACAAACCCCGTTAATAACGGGGACTCCCTCCTCCGTGCTCACCCCCCTCCCCACCTGTATCTCCCCGGTCTCTCGGCCTGTCCGTGAACGCACCACGGATCCTCACACACTTGCTGAGGCGCGAGGAGGAGACCAGACCCGCTGGACGCACATGGTGAGAAACTTCCCTTTATCCTCCAAACTTTAACACTTTTACACTTTAACGGGAACAAAAGTCATTTTTCTTTCACTTGATCACATTTTTAAGATTCGCGAATCACGAGATTTCACTTCAAAATGGCGCGAAAGCGTCTCCCGCGAAACTCCACAACAATGTTGCATTAAAAAAGTTTTAAATTAAAATCATAATGTATTTTACTAAATCTTTGTTTGTATGTGACTGAGACTTAAAATATTCTAATTTAAAATTGTGATGTATTTATTTTACTTTTAGTGGAAATATCCGCTTTTCTTTTTGCGTGTTTAAAAAACAATGAAAAAAAACTTATTAACAAGTATTGATACATTTAATTTGAATCCGTACTACGTATAAACTCAAATAAATATTTTTAAATAAATAAAAATAATAATAAAATAATAAATACGTTTTTTAAATAATTTCAAGCATGTGTCATATCTAACTTCTTTCTTTAGTTTCTTTAGTTCGTTGTTGTTTATTTGTGTTTTCACCGCTGACTCCATGATATCGTGCACTGCGATGTAAATATTGTCCAACAGTCGTTATTGTCTCGGAACTGACGCACTTTTTATCCGCGGCCAAAAATAATCAGAGAGAATAAAGCAAAAACATTTAACTTCTAATGAACCATGAGAGTCATTATTCTCTAATTCTCTCCAGGCTGTTTATTCAAAGCTCTTGTGTTTCCCTTTTCTTTGAGACAACATTTTGGAGGAGAAAAAAGAAAACACCGTAAATGATATAATAGACCTGTTCACCTTTTACATTGAGGATTAATTCAGAACAGATATTGAAAGAAAACCATCTGGCGGGACTTATTGCTTGTAATTCACGTTTATTAATCAGCTGCGTGGCAACATGTGGATCTCGTTGTTTTTTAGGTGGAATTTCAGATTTTATCACATCAGTTCGTGCCATTTTAATAAAACTGATGATTGCCAGGCGGGCATCAAACAGCCAGTGTTTTACTTACTTTTGAAATGACATCTTTTTAATCATCCGACTCGTTCCACGCGCTTTAACGTGAGGAATTTCCACATTAGTTCATGTTAATTCAACACTTTGTTATTATTATGTTTTATTATCAGGGTTTTTTTCACTGTCAAAAATATTAAAATGTCAATAAATTCTCAAGCGCTTCATATTTGTAACTTTAAGTGTCTTTTGATCATAATTAATAAATCATGTATTTTGAGAATAAAACTAGTTAAAGAAGAAGAAAAACAAGTCACACATTTTGCAGTTATGAGAACTTTATATACTTCTAATCTCGTCCTGTGCCGAAGTAAACATATATATATATGTACTTTTCAAACTTTCTGTTATGATGTGACAATATATAAGATGTATCCAGTTTAATGTGATTTCCTATCATTATTATTGAACATTAGAGAGTCACGCTTTGTGTTTTCTCCTCCATCATGCCCGGAGGATGTCTTTTTTGGCACAAACGCAGCATGGAATTGATGATTTCATCCCCATCTGTTTTTCGATATCAACATGTGAAGCTGGATTCTCTATAGGAAGTCTCCTGCCAGCGTATAAAAGAGAGGGAGAATGGGGGGGATTGACAGGAAACCAGAGGGTGACATGTGTTTTCTTATTCAGAAATGAGGCAATAATGGGTCAGTGCGGAGGCAGAGGCGTTCACAGGACGTTCTGCGGGGCGCAGTTCACCCTCGTAACCCCCCCAACACACACACACACACACTCTGGCTGGAGGTGCAAACGTGAAGGACAGAGGCCTTTAGCTAAAGATACAAGCAGTGATATAATCCGGTCTGTGATCCACCCGCTGGGCTGCTCCACTAAAATTAGATTATTACACCAAAAACAGAACCAGCGCCGTGTGCACTGACACACTTGTGAGGCTAGAATGAAGTTCAGCGTCTGTCCGAGCAGCCGGGGTTGTGTTACCCAGAGAGCTGAGGACAATTGGAATTGAACAAAGGTGTCAGTGTGTAACACGCTGCAACAGGTGCACAGAGACTCCTGGGTCGCCCTGTTTTCATTGATTATGGGTATTTCAGGGGCGGGGCGGTCCAGATATGGAGCAGGCTATTGAGAAGAGACTTATTTACGTCGGGATATGGATGGATATTTGCGGACAGGGATCTCCTCAGCGTAACGTGAGATACGGTCTGTTTTCCCTTTTTTTCATCCATTTTAAAAGATCAAATTGAATTTTGTTTTCATTCTCAGGAGTGTGTGACTCTCCTTCAAGATTTATCTTCCTTTTTATACTTGTTTTTGGAACCCCTGTGGCTTTTTCTTTTTGTACATGAAAGTTATTTTATAGACAATATTTCCTATTTGGACTAGGAGTATGTATTGGCAAGAATCTGTTGATCCATTACCTATCACGATATAAGGGCACTGATACAATATACAGTGATACTGTAATGATATATATGTAGTATTGTCCAGTACTTGACTCTGGTGTTGTAGTATTTACAGACCACATGACTCTTGACAAAGTCGTAACTGATTCCATTTGTTTTTAAACCGAAATATGTCCAAACATCAGCTTTAAAAGCTGCTGGAGTCACTGTATCCTCTCGTCCTCAGTCATGGCCGAGATCTCGCAGGTTTTCATTTTCCATTTGCCGCGAAGGACGTAATGACTGCTGCCATCTAGCGGCAGGAAGTTTAAATGCAACACAAAATTTAACAAACATTTATATTTGTCTTGCATGTCAAGTCAAATGATTGTATTTAATTCAAACTATTCTTATACATAAACCATGAAATAAAGTAAGTCAGTAATTTTTATTTGTATAGCGATTTTCTAGACCAGGGTCACAAAGCGCTTAAACAATCAAAACAATATTCAATAGATAAGAATAATCAAGATAAAACTGAAATAAACACACCAAAAAAATAAAAACAATGAGTAAAAATCGATGCATTTTAGTTTTTATTGTTTGTTCATGTCTGTGCTGATAGTTACTCATTCAGTAAACCTCCCTAACAATAAAATTGTTTTTCACGAACGTTTCCTGGACGACATGTGACAACCAAATGTCTTCAGAGACTTCTTTTACCAGGAAGATTAAACAAGACACAAGAAACTTTTTCGTACACAGCTGTAGACACAAAAAACTGACAATTGTACAATAAAGAACTTTAAACGTCGCAGTTACGACTTTCCCTGAATAGATCAATCCAGAAAAACATTTTCAAAAACCACAGATGTGATCTTTAAGACAGATCTCTTTTGTAAAGTGCCAATATTAAATGAGTTTGTTTCTAGTATATGTTGCTTGATTTCATAGTTTTTCTTACATGTATATTTATCATAATTTGCTGATTCAAAAGTCAAAGTGTAGCATTAACATGTAGAATACTGAAAATAAGTGTCATTAGATTTTCTTTTTAAAGGTTTTATATTCTGAGCTCTCGGCCGTCTGGCCGTCCAGGGCTGCGGTCCATGACGAGGAATGTTAAAACGTGTGTGACGAGCCAAATCCAGCTCATCTGCTCCACAGCGCAGACACACAAGTGTGAGCAAGTTAACAGGTAGCAGGAGAGAGAAAACCCCCAAAAACCTCCAGACGGTCCTTTCGTTTCTGCAAAGCCTTTAAGTCCACATGTGTCTCAAGTTCATGAGTAAATCTACAGAATCCCTTGTTTAAGTCATTTGCTTTCTTTCAGAGCGAAGTCAACGACGGTCGTAGCATTTTTAGAATTAATAATTTAAAGCGTTTAGTGGTAAATATGTCATAAAGAGGTCGTTTTGTGACCAGTATACCTCGTCGGACAAGAGTATTACATCTGAAATCGACTGTGAATTGAGCAGTATAATGGCTCATGTAAGATCTATTGGGCATATTTGGTGATTCTTTGCATCAACACGTTTTATCTTAAGCGCTAATGTGAAAGTGTGTCTCGACTCAACTTCATCGTCGTCTCTTCTCTGATCAACTACATGTTGTATTATTCCAGCTTCGTACCAGCTGTATCTAGACTTCATCTCATCGCTACTTGGCCCGAGTTTTTTTTGTGAGAAAGTGTTTCTGCCAAGTCAAGTCGGGACCGTCCCGGTGGTCCGAAATCTCCCCTTTTTTTTATTGTTTCATTTGAAGCCGAGATGAACGCACCGACGGATCGTTAACGGTGTTGCGTCGATTCAAGTTCCTCGGACGCGCCACCTGTGTGGATTTATGTGGTTCGGCGGAGGAAACTCGCTGAAACCGTATCCAGTTGGTTGTGTTGGCAGTGGTGGACAGATGATCTGGGTTTGGAAGCCCTAGAGGGACACATTAAAACATCTCAAGAGTGCTGCTGAGATGAAGCCACTTTTATGAAAGGGGCTGCTGCGGTGTTTCATTTGTCATGTGAGGTGACGAAGACAAGAAACCAGTGCTTGTACAGCAGTTGTTTAACCACGACTGGACTGGTGTGTATCACTTGTCAGAACCTCCTACGCTCATTTTTCACTTCCTCATGTCGATGACTTCTCTCAACACCTTTAAATCCACGTACCCTCTTCGTAGCACACTTGGTATCGACACGAACATTGAATCAAATGTCCTCGGAAACCTTTTAATATGTTGTAAATAGATGTTTTTGATGATGTTTAACAAACTTGTAAATGATTATTATTCAGTCAAAATTGCTTGAACTAAACAAGCAGTGAAGTACAGAAACTTGTTGATCTTAAAATGTGTTTGATAATATATTTGTGTGTATTGTGTGTTTTGGGTGAACACAAACGTTTTTCTTTATGTACATTTTAAGGATTTGAATTCGTTTTTTCCAAGTACAGAAGGGTTGAAACAAAAAGTATAGTTGACACTAGGGCTGCACGATATTGGAAATATGTTCGATTTTGGTGTCTTGAATTGTGATATTGATATTAATGCGAAAACAACTGAGACGAGATGAAAATATAAGTTAGTATTACTTCTGTGTATATACTGAGCTAAGTCAGCGCGCCGACAATACGCGTCGCCATAGCAACCGAGTTTATCCAGCTGCGCTGCACAGTTCACAGTCGGACGGAGACGTAAACAACAACGAGACATAGAAGTACAAATTGACAACTTTACAGAACGTGACACTGATTGGTCAAAGTGCGCATTTAAGAAATACTTGATTTATACAATAAAAAATATAAATTATCGCACATGTTTTCGATTTGCATATGGCACGTGCCAATATCGCGATATCAATATTTTTTAAATATATCGTGCAGCCCTAGTTAACAGGCTTTTTCTCAACAGAACCTTACAACTGGAAAATTAAAATACCATTTCATTGTTGAATTATATTTATTTTATTACGTTTTCAATCAGCTGAAATATTGCTTTGATGTGTGTTTTACCGCACTAGCTCCGACATAGTGTGACAATATATTATCTACTTAATGCAATACTTAATAAAGTAGTCAGGCTACCCTCAAGCATCACTAGAACATGCATCATTAACCCAGAGACGAGTCATAGCCTCAGGTTCACACACAGATTTACAGTCATTCAGATCCTCCACCTGTACTGTGTACGACCGGTACTGTGTCGGTAAATGAACATTTGGAAGTTGGAAAAACATTTCCTTTCATTGATGGTAGTCTCCCCAAATATATTAAATAAATCTCACACTTATTTTAAAAAATAACCTTTTTGTCCATGGTATATAAATTGCACTTTCATCTCCCGAGATTAACCGGAGAATACTCAGTATTTTTGTGTCTCTCTGATCGAACATTCTCTCGTGATGAATATCGTGAACTCGCAAACTTTTAGATAAAGGCATTACTTTGATTTTTCTTTTAGTAAGCAGTAAAACATAACATGTAATATATAGTTGGATGAATGTCTGGATGCATTTGTCTTGAAGTGTCAGTAACTGGATATTAGAGTGACTGAACTCCGCCGTGGGACACGGGAGGACGACAGAAAGACATCTGTCTACAAAGCATTTAAGCACAGATACACCTGATCTCACACGTCCTAGAAGGGCTTCCAGACGTTGCGCTCGTCCTACTTTAGGAGATCAGAGGAGAGGGTCGCGTCTTCCTCTCCGGCCCCTCTCGGACCAACGGGTTTCCAAAAAGACCAGAGTCGTGTTTCAGACCGGAGGCTAATTGAGCAGCATGACGAGGCCAGAGAAGCTCTCTGGCCAAAGTCGTCTCCTCCGGGTTCAGTTATTGCAGCCCTGCTGACTCGGCTGTCAGTGTCCAACGCTTGTTAGGACGTCATCAATCTTGGGAGCAGTCAGAAATGTTCCCGGAGCAGAACGAAGGGGTCAGTTGATAGATGAGCACCGGGACGGCGGAGCGAAGAGCTGGTTGTTTGAAAAGGTTGAACGAAGGATGGTAATAAATGGGAAACGGTGGAAAGGGAGTGAAAGGAGGAATCGTGGCTGAAGAAGAGGGAATGCGCTCCTGGGCTTTGTGTGAGAGTAAGAAACAATAAATCACAGATTCCAAGGATGGGAGATTGGATGCTTATTTTGTTCACATGCCAGAATTAAAGCTCCCGGGTATCAAAGTTTGACAGAAGGATAAACGACTCTCATCACCGGGAGACAGGAAGTGATTTGTTCACGCCGCAGAGGTACACAATACCGTGTTTGTTTTACCGAGGAAGTATCCTAGTTAGGTCTCAAGCAGCGCGGACGCCTTTCGTTTCATAAATCATTTCCTTCTCCACCCCGAGGTAATCTCTCTGCCGACCCCCCCTCGCTGTCCTCGGTCCCACGTTTTTGCGCCATAACCTCGCCTCGCTCGCACCTCCGCCTGCTCAGGCTCAAGCATCTCGCTCGCCTGCAGCTCTGACCCACGTAAAATGATTTGAAAGGGAGAGGCCATAAACGTGATGGATGTGGTCCAGCTCTCGGGGTTCGGTCTCAGCTGTCGGGCATGTTTTTTGTCATTCCAGACAAACACGCCGACCGCGGGTCCTTCGCTCGGCGTCTTCCCTTCACTTCTCACCGGATCCTCTACAGGGACAACTTCTTAAAAGTTGAGAAAGTGGCTTCTCAGATTATTTATTTTTTACGAGATGAGATCTTGCGGTTACTCCTGAGTGCCCGGGAGGTGCTGTAAAATGATCGTTGGATTTTTAATAGAGGGACAAGTTCGAACATTTCCTTCCTCAGATGAGTGTAAATCAGTCAAGCTTCTCTAAGTAAGCAGAGTTTTCTCTTAAAACTGTCTCTCTTTGTCTCCACAGGCTGGATGACATGATGTCCCGACCCTCTTCCCCTTCCCTCTCCACCTCATTTCTTCCTATATTCCCTTTCCTCCTGCTTTTCTTTCCCTCTTCCTTTGTTTTTTCCACCTTTTCACATGTCCCTCTGAGCTGGACGTCGCCCCACGATCCCTGCTACCACCTTGATGGCCGTCCGCGACACTGCCTGTCGGAGTTCATCAACGCCGCCTACGGCGTCTCGGTGGACGCCACGCACTCGCGTCATCTCTCGGACACGAATGGAAACATTACCACCTTGACGGATCTTCACAATCCTCACAATCTGACCTGCTGGACGGCCCCTCGAGGCTCCGACAGCGGGGACTGGATTATCACTCTGCCTCTGGGTCGCCGCTTTGAAATCACTTACATCAGTCTGCAGTTTTGCCAAGAGGGAGAACTCTCAGACGTGGTCTCCATCTCGATCCTGAAGTCGATGGACTATGGGCGGACGTGGAGGCCGATGCAGCATTACTCCAGCAACTGTCTGGAGGACTTCAAGCTTCCTTCACAGACACTAGCTCTGACCAGGCACCAGGAGACAGAAGCTCTCTGCTCAAACCCTTGGCCTCTGCAAAGGCAGCGGGGCGCGATGGTGCTGGCCTTCTCCACCCTCGACGGTCGCTTGTCGTCCTCGGACTTCGATTACAGCCCCACCCTCCAGGACTGGGTGACGGCCACTGACATCCGACTTGTGTTTCAGGTGTCCCAGAAGGCAAAGGTAGGAAGTTCGAGTAACGGAGACCCTCAAAATGGATATAATACAGAAGACAGGGGGCTTGTCTGGTGGGGATACGGCCACACAGGAGATCAGATCTTTAAAACCAACCCTGATAACACCCTGTTTCACAGTAAAGAGACTCAAAAAACTGAAGTTTGGAACAAGGGAGACAAACCTGGCAGGAAAGGTCAGTACAAAGGATCAGCTCAAGAAGAAGATGGTCATAATGTCACAAGCAAAGAAGGCGGCGACATCTTTACCTCCAACGCACCTTCAAAAAAGGGAGGCCGAAGCCGCGGGCGGAAGAAGGACAGCGATCGTCTGCTGCCTTGCCCGAGCTCAGGCTGCAGGTGGACGGTGGAGGGACGACAGAGAGGCAACAGAGGACGTGAACTACGAAAGAGAAGAAACAATCCCAACACGAGGAAAACCTCCAGGAATCTCCAGGCGGCCCCGTTGTTGGTCTCGACTCCCCCTACGCAGCCTCCTCTCGCTATCTCGGACCTGCAGGTGGGAGGCAGGTGCAAATGTAACGGACACGCCTCCAGGTGTCGCCGCGAAGACTCGGGCCGAGCCGTGTGCATGTGCGAGCATCACACGTCAGGGCCGGACTGTGACGTGTGCGAGGACTTTTACTTCGACAGACCCTGGCATCGAGCGACGCCGGCGCACCCCAACCCCTGCGTGGGTGAGTCGTCTCTTTTATTAGGTGTATTGGCAAGAAACTGGCGATACGTTATTTATTACGATATAGGGTCAACAATACAATATACAGTGATACTGTAGTAACACGTATATATTTGTAGTATTGTCCAGTACTTTACTCTGGTGTTGTAGTATTTACAGACCACATGACTCTTGACAAAGTCGCAACTGCTTTGAAACCAAAATATGTCCAAAAATCAGATTGAAACGCTGCTGAAGTCAACTGTATCCTCTCGTCCTCAGTCATCGCCGGGATCTCACGGGAATTCATTTTTCCTAAGACTGCGAAGGACGTAATGCTGTAATGTAATACTGCTGCCAGTTTAATAATGAGTAGAGGGAAAGAATATTTTATTATTTTATCTAATACACACTTACCGCGACCCAAACCCGGATAAGAAGAAGACAACGAAACAAAACCTTTTTGATGTATAAACCATAAGGTAATAAAGATTTAAATGAAAGTGAAATAAAATAAAATAAGTTAAATAAAAGAGTGAAGCAAATAAACAAAAAAAATGTATGAAAAAAAAGGAAAAGAAAAATCAATGATTTTATTGAATATTCAATTATTGTTCCTATAGTTGCGGAATATGTAATAACTGCTGCCCCCTAGCTGCCGGAAGTTTAATTACAACTAACAAATTAACAAACGCTGTGAATATTGTCATATTAATTCTATATTTTAATAAATTGGTTTTATTTAATACAAACTTTATTGAAATGTAAACATAATAAGAACTATTACATGAAATATAACATGCAAATTTAAAAAAAATGAAAGATTAAAATGTAATTCAAAACTTTTTTTTAACACCCCTAGTTCTTATGACCAGCTCCAACTGTTCACAAGTGGTTTTTCTCGCATCTCTCCTCCAGCCTGCGAGTGTAACGGACACTCCAACAAGTGTCGCTTCAGCATGGAGGTCTTTCAACAATCTGGACGCCGGAGCGGGGGTGTGTGTCAAAAGTGTCGTCACCACACGGCCGGGCGCCACTGCCAGTACTGTCAGAACGGATACACCCGGGACCACGACAAGCCCCTGCACCATCGCCAGGCCTGCCAACGTTAGTGTGTGAGAGGGTTTCAGGTTCAAGGGGAAGCAGGAGAATCTGTGTCGTTACAGGAAGTTATGCGAGCGCCAGAGACATTGTTTGTGTCTCTGACGTGTTTATTGGCTGCTTACTGTTATAAGAAGGAGGCTATTCCTGGTGGCAGTCGACACACCGAGCGCACACCTGTATCTGCGTCGTTACCACTGCTCGGCATGTGCCTTGACCCATGACCTTTGACATGTCACCGGTCCTAAGTTATTGTGACACTCCGGCATGTTTGTGGCTACTTTGCTGTGACCGATGGGTTTGGGTTCAACTGGTTTTTTGATTTCTTCATAATCATTTGATCTGATTTCAATATATTTTCATAAACACAAAGTATCTAATGGCTTCTTAGTTGTTTACCTGGGGTGGACCTTCACTAGTGCGGGTCAAGACAGCTTTAGGTTCTTTTATTTGTTTTGGTTTGTCATATATATTGGAAATAAGTGTGATATTTGATATAAGTGTCTTGAATTGCGATATCGATATTAATGCGAGATATTTTTTCTTTCACCTAAAAATGTAGGCGCAGGAGTGAGTACTGGAGTGGAGGTCCGGGGGTTTAAAGAAGGAAAACGATGCGATATTTCCCTCTCGCTTATTTCCGCGCTTTGGTGCAGAGAGAAAAATATCACTTATAATGCTGAGTCTCGTGGGACTTGCATCGAAACAAAGCGACATCAGAGAGGAGCCACCGGCGCGTCGTGATATCACCAAATCAATAATAAATCCACCTCCTTGTACACGCACACATAACACTTTATGAATGACGCTAACAACTTAGCCCGTTAGCATACGGTGAAGACGGACAGGTTTACACTTGTTTGGAAGTTCACGATCTTCTAAGAAACTGAGACGAGATGAAAAGTTCTTACAATATGTTACAAAGGAGGTTGAAAGAGACGAGTGACTGGATCACTAGTGTTTGACTAGATCATAAGTTAGTATTACTTCACTGGATCACTAGTGTTTGACTAGATCATAAGTTAGTATTACTTCATTGGATCACTAGTGTTTGACTAGATCATAAGTTAGTTTTACTTCCGTGTATATACTGAGCCGAGCTTAGCAGGCGACGGCAAGACGCGTCACCATAGCAACTGAGCCTAGCAACCACAGTTCACAGACAGACGGAGACGTAAACAACAACGAGACATAGAAGTACAAATTGCAACTTTACAGAACGTGACACTGATTGGTCAAAGTGGGCATTTAAGAAATGTTTGATTTATACAATAAAACATTATAGATTATCACACGTTTTCAATGTTTTGCCAATATTGCAATATCGATATTTTTTCGATATATCGTGCAGCCCTAGTTTGTGAGTAAAACCTAAATATTATCTGGGACAAAACTTTAAACTATCTTTTTAATGATAACAAAAGTCAAAAAAGTTCTCTTAAACAGTGCATAAGTCATCATGATGAAGGAGTCACTGATGTTGTGTTTTGATTGAAGCAGCCAGATTTTTTGGGGGTCTGTGGTTGACCACAGGAAATTGACCTTGACCTGTATCACTAAGTATTTTGGAACTTGGCAAACAGTAACTCGTGTGTTATGTTCTGTGGCTCATTACAAGGATCTGCTCAACTTAATTCTCATGGCTGTGTTCGTGGTCATCGAGTCGTTGGACGCCCTTAGACAAGTGGCCGGTCCTTGTAGGACACGCCAACTTAAACACACACAACATTCCAACTCCTTTCTTCCCGGTGGATGTTTTGAACATCAGTTGTTTCGGGGGCGACGCTGTTGTTGTTTTTCCATCAACTCATCAACAGAATATCTTCAGTGATGTCAGTCCAGGTCGTGTTTCTCTCTGGACAGATGTGTCTGTCAAGAAGGATTAACACTCCGGCTGATGGATGTTTGTTTTTTCTCTTCTCTTTGTTGTCGTGTGAACACGAGTGTGTATTTTACACATTTTTGTACAAAAGGTAACTTTATACATCAAGCTTAAGTTTAAATGTTTTGACAGTCAAGATAAAGTTAGGTTTATTCTCCGACTTTGAATTGAAAACAACTGTGAAATGCAAGTTAATGTTTTGTTTACATTTTTAAAAGTGAAAATGAACATGAACAATTTTATTGGTATCAAAGTTAACCAAAGTCTTATCTTATACATTACAACAGTAACATTTATTCCTTTATTGCGGTTTTCGGTATGACGCAGGCTAGTGAACGTTCTAGTTGTTGACCTGGCTCGTATATACAATTAAAGTAGAATGAGGTTAGTTAAATATTTAGTTGCTAAAGCAGGAATATGTAAGATTGAAGTATTGTTTTTGGCTCCCCCTCGTGTCAGAACCGTTACTGCAGTGTCGTGGCTACTCTGTTGTGCCATTGCCGGATGTTGCTTGTATTTAATGTGTTGTTTTTTGTTTTTTTGAAACGGAGACAAGCTATTGATATTTTATACTTCTGGTAACGTTGAGCATCGTTAAAATAAGTAATGACTTCAAAATAAAACCAATCATCACAGAAAATATGAACAAAACACGTAGCGTTGCTTTAATTTTCAGTCAAATTGAGTAATAAAATTGCAAAAGGTTGATCCATCCAGATATTTGGTGACAAAAGAAAAAGTGTCACCAAAGTCCGGAATAAAACCCGAGGGTCAAATACCATTAAAGTGTGTTTAATTCATACAAAAGTTGCAACAAAGATCATTTCCATTCATTTTTTTAATTCCACGGTAAGATCGGCTGAAGTGGAACTTCTGTGTCTAATAATCAAGATGTGAATCTCTGTTTGAAAGACGTTTTTGTTCTCGTGTTTGTAACATGTTTCCCTTGAACCCTCCAGCCTGCCAGTGCCACCCGTTGGGAGCGGTCGGGCGTTGGTGTAACCAGACCTCGGGTCAGTGTCTCTGCCGGGACGGAGTGACCGGACCCAGATGTAACCGCTGTGCTCCGGGGTTCAAGCAGGGCCGCTCGCCTCTGAGGCCCTGCGTCCGTAAGTCTCTTTACTGCTTTACAAAAGTCACTCGCAAAAACTTTAGCCAAAATGAACAGAATAGAGCTTCTATAAGTGAAGACATCTGAAGGAAGATCCAGCGTGACTCAGACCAGAGAAGGTTCTAGGAGCTGCTTCATCGTCTCAACGTTAAGAAGAATCAGACGAGATTAAAGCTGTGATCATAACGGAAAATATCTTTGATTTGACATCCATGATATCAGAGGCTATGATTTAGTCAGTTTTTAATCTGTGTTAAATTAAGGGTGAAAGACGACATTTATACACCTTATTTTTGTGTTGTAATTAAACTTCTGGACGCCAGCAGTCATGACATCCTTCGCAGCTGAAGGAAAACTCAAATCCTCTAGATCCCGGCGATGACTGAGGACGAGGGGATACTGTCGACACCAGCAGCCTTTAAAGCTGATGTTTGGACGTATTTTGGTTTCAAAGCAAACAAAAATGTTATTTTTGTTATTTATGATGTCACATGGTTTTATGACATCATTTTATAGTCACATTATTTTATGATGTTATCATGTTGTTATATATTTTCACATTATTTTATCATATTATAATGTTATTAGATGATATTATCACATTGTTTTATGATATAATCACATTATCTTACGATATTATCACATTATTTTATGATTTTATGATGTTATTTTATGATTTGATCACGTTATTTTATGATATTATCACATTATTATATGATATTATAATGTTATTATACGATATTATCATATTGTTTTATGATATTATCGGACTATTTTGAGATATTATCACATTATTTTATGATATTATCATGTTATTTTATGATGCTATAATTTTATTTTATATTATCACATTATTTTATCATTTTATCATGTTATTTTATGATATTATCATTTTATAATGTTATTTTTTGATGTTATCATGTTATTTTATGATATTATCACATTATTTTATCATTTTATTTTATGATATTATCATGTTATTTTATGATAATATCATGTTATTTTATGATATTATGACTTTATTTTATCATTTTATTTTATGATATTATCATGTTATTATATGATAATATCATGTTATTTTCTGATATTATCATGTTATTTTCTGATATTATCACGTTATTTTATGATATTAACAGTTACGAATTGGTCAAGAGTCATGTGGTCTGTAAATTACGCAACACCAGAGTCAAGTACTGGACAATAATACACATATATACTTGTTACTACACTATCACAACACCAGAGTCAAGTACTGGACAATAATACACATATATACTTGTTACTACACTATCACAACACCAGAGTCAAGTACTGAACAATACTACACATATATACTTGTTACTACAGTATCACAACACAAGAGTCAAGTACTGAACAATACTACACATATATACTTGTTACTACACTTTCACAACACCAGAGTCAAGTACTGAACAATACTACACATATATACTTGTTACTACACTATCACAACACCAGAGTCAAGTACTGGACAATACTACACATATATACCTGTTACTACACTATCACAACACCAGAGTCAAGTACTGGACAATACTACACATATATACTTGTTACTACAGTATCACAACACAAGAGTCAAGTACTGGACAATACTACACATATATACTTGTTACTACAGTATCACAACACAAGAGTCAAGTACTGGACAATACTACAAATGTATACTTGTTACTACACTATCACAACACCAGAGTCAAGTACTGGACAATAATACACATTTATACTTGTTACTACACTATCACAACACCAGAGTCAAGTACTGGACAATACTACACATATATACTTGTTACTACACTATCACAACACCAGAGTCAAGTACTGGACAATACTACACATATATACTTGTTACTACAGTATCACAACACTAGAGTCAAGTACTGGACAATACTACACATATATACTTGTTACTACAGTATCACTATATACCCATATATCATATCGTGATATGTATCGTATCAGCAGATTTTGTCTATAAAAAACCCCTGGTGTTGGGAAAGGGTGACACATGTTAGCATCTCCACGACCTCCTGGTCTGTAGGTTCTGATTCTTCACAACACATCTGACCCGATCTCACAGGTTCTGTTCATGTAGTCCTTGAGACTCACGAGTCGACGGCACAAGAAGGAAACATCCTCCGATACGGGATCAGTTCAATTGGTCCGTGCCCCGACTGACACCTAACCTCGGCCACCGGCGTTAATCCGGGCGAACTTCCCTGGATAATCTTACGAGTGCCGACAACTACACAGACTCGACCGCAGCTCGAGCCCCAATCAGGTGACACAGGAAGCCCACGTCTGCGAAATTCACACCTGTCGGCTGCTCTCGCCTCGCTCGTAACTCTGCCGCTGAGAGGACGGCGTGAAAGAAAACCTTGTTTGTTTTTACTGCCGTCCATCTCAGGCTATCTATAGCCACGACCCCCACCTCCGCCACTACGTCCTCTCTCATATCAAACACAGCTCCGTCGGTGTAAACTTACCACTGCACCCCGACTGACCTTCCACCGACACCAGCGGCAGCACTGGAGGTTCACACGGACCATTGTTCCGATCTCACTTTTCAAGTTCATCGTCCAAATTAAAATAATAGTAATAATAATAATAATCTCTATTTATATAGCGCCTTTCTAGACCAGGGTCTCAAAGCGCTTTGACAGCCATTCCTCAGACTAGAGAACATGGATGAGTTTTTTTATATAGAGCTGAAAATAATATTATTTCATGATATTATCAAATTTTTATTTTGTATTTTATGATATTATAATGTTATTCTATGGTTTATCACAATATTTCTTCATATTATCCCATTTTTTTTACGATATTATCAATTTTTATGATATTATCACATTTTTATATGATGTTATTCCATTATTTCATCATATTATCTCATTGTTATTATGTTGTTTTATGACATTAAAAACGTTTTTATATTATCACGTTATCTCATTATATTATTCATTTATTTTATGATATTGTCAATTTATATCTTAATATTATCGTGTTATTTTATGATGTTATCATGTTATTCTATGATGTTGTCACATTATTCATGATATTATCAGATTGTTATCACATTATTTTATGATATAACATGTTATTCTATGATTTCATCACAATATTTCTTGATATAACATTATTTGATTAGTATATGATATTATCAGGTCATTTCATTATATTATTCAGTTAATAGATTATATTATCAATTAATTTCTTAATATTTCTGCTTTATTTGATGATATTATCATGTTTTCTATGATTCATCACAATATTTCTTCGTATTATCACATTATTTTACGATATTATCACATTATTTAATCAAATTATAACTTTAATTCATTATATTATCAATTCATTTCTTGATGTTCTCACTTTATTTTATGATATCATCACGGTTTTATGATAGTATCACAATATTTCATGAAATTATACCATTAATTCATGATATTATCAATTAATTTCTTGATATTATCACTTTATTTCATGATATTATCAGATTGTTATCACATTATATTATAATATATCATGTTATTCTATGATTTATCACAATATTTCTTCATATTATCACATTATTTAACGATATTATCACATTATTTAATCAAATAATAACTTTAATTCATTATATTATCAATTCATTTCTTGATGTTCTCACTTTATTTTATGATTTTATCATGTTATTCTATGATGTTGTCACATAATTCATGATATTATCAGATTGTTATCACATTATTTTATGATATAACATGTTATTCTATGATTTCATCACAATATTTCTTGATATAACATTATTTGATTAGTATATGATATTATCAGGTCATTTCATTATATTATTCAGTTAATATATTATATTATCAATTAATTTCTTAATATTTCTGCTTTATTTGATGATATTATCATGTTTTCTATGATTCATCACAATATTTCTTGATATTCTCACATTATTTTATGATATTATCAGGTTATCATCACGGTTTTATGATATTATCACAATATTTCATGAAATTATACCGTTAATTCATGATATTATCAATTCATTTCTTGATATTATCACTTTATTTCATGATATTATCAGATTGTTATCACATTATATTATAATATATCATGTTATTCTATGATTTATCACAATATTTCTTCATATTATCACATTATTTTACGATATTATCAGATTATTTCATCAAATTATAACTTTAATTCATTATATTATCAATTAATTTCTAGATGTTATCACTTTATTTTATGATTTTATCATGTTATTCTATGATATTGTCACATTAATTCATTATATTATCACGTTAATTCATGCAGTTCTTGGGTTTTAACTCAGTGACTTCAGACTTCACAGCAGGTTTGTCTCTGGTATCTTGCGCTTCATTGGGTTCAGGTCCGGGCGGCAGTAGCTTCAACAGGTCCAGATAATACTCTCCCAGTTACATCCGTCCAGTTCTTCCCAGGGGACCCGGTGTTCCCAGGCTAGTTAAGAGAAAAGTGAATTCCACCGTGTCCTTTGTCACTTCTGTGGTCTTCTTTCGTCACGGCATGTGAACACCTGACCAGCGAGGCGTCCAGGAGACTTCCTTATCAGAGGAAACCTTCACCAACTCCTCTTATCACAGAGTAGCAGCAGTTCTACTCCGAGCCTCTCCTTCAAGAACATGCTTTTCACCCTGTTTCTAAGGAAGAGCCCAGTCACCCTCAAGAGAAAACTTCTTTTGGTTGATTGTACCTGCAATCTTATACCATTAGACTATCAGGCACCATAGGTTCTTACCTCGACATTAATGCTGGGACGTTCCAAAGTAAATAATGGGATTTCTTGGAATTCAGTTTGATTCATTTTCTTGAATAAAAAACATATTATTAACGTGGTTTGTACTAGGTGTGTTGTGCCGATACAATACTTGTATATGATATATCGTGATAGTGTAGTAACAAGGATATACTTCTAGTATTGTCGAGCACTTGACTCTGGTGTTGCAGTATTTACAGACCACATGACTCTTGACGAAGTCGTAACTGATAATATCATAAAACAATGTGATAATATCATAAAATAACATGATTATATCATAAAACAATGTGATAATATCATACAATTACATGATAATATCATAAAATAACGTGGTAATATCATAAAATAATGTGATCAAATCATAAAATAACGTGATAATATAATATAATAATGTGATAAAATCATAAAATAATGTGATAATATCATAAAACAATGTGATGATATCATAAAATATCATGATAATATTATAAAATAACTTGAGAATATCATAAAACAATGTGATAATAAAGTGATAACCATGTGATATCATAAATAACAAAATAATAGTAATAAGCAGTAATAATATCACAATTTACAGACCACATGACAAAGTCATAACAATTTTCATTTGTTTTGAAACCAAAATACGTGGCGATACGATAGTTGCTCCTAAGCTTTGGAACGATCTTCTCTCTCTTTGCACTTGATGATCTACTGACTCCTTTAAGAAACATCTTAAGACGTTTCTATTTGTTCAGGCTTTTCCTTGATTTTCTGGAACTCCTGTTGTGTTCTCAGTATTATCTTGATCTTTAAAGTGTATATACTTTTTTGAGTATTGCTTTGTTTGTTTAAGCGCTTTGTGACCCTGGTCTGGAAAAGCTCTATATAAATAAATATTACTTACTTACTTACTTACGTATCACGATACATGATCAACGATACGATATATCATACTGTAGTAACAAGTATATATGTGTAATATTGTCCAGTACTTGACTCTGGTGTTGTGATAGTGTAGTAACAAGTATATATGTGTAGTATTGTCCAGTACTTGACTCTGGTGTTGTGATAGTGTAGTAACAAGCATATATGTGTATTATTGTCCAGTACTTGACTCTGGTGTTGTGATAGTGTAGTAACAAGTATATATGTGTATTATTGTCCAGTACTTGACTCTGGTGTTGTGATAGTGTAGTAACAAGTATATATGTGTAGTATTGTCCAGTACTTGACTCTGGTGTTGTGATAGTGTAGTAACAAGTATATATGTGTAGTATTGTCCAGTACTTGACTCTGGTGTTGTGATAGTGTAGTAACAAGTATATATGTGTAGTATTGTCCAGTACTTGACTCTGGTGTTGTGATAGTGTAGTAACAAGTATATATGTGTAGTATTGTCGAGTACTTGACTCTGGTGTTGTGATAGTGTAGTAACAAGTATAAATGTGTATTATTGTCGAGTACTTGACTCTGGTGTTGTAGTATTTACAGACCACATGACTCTTGACGAAGTCGTAATTTCTTTCAATTGTTTTCAATCAAAAATATGTCCAAACATCAGCTTTAAAAGCTGCTGCAGTCAACTGTATCCTCTCGTCCTCAGTCATCTGTTGCAAATAAACTGATTGGAATCCATGCGACTGTCTGTTAACTGAAGAACTATCTTACAATAAAATATAATCTACAACGCTAAATAATCATTTGTCAAATATTTAATATCGCAGTATAGAGTGGGAGGCCTCACGAGACCCCTCTTGACTTACTGGCCTGGTCCAGGAATTAAAGGAGTCTTAAAGCCAGAGTCTCTGCTCTTCTCTAAATCCCGGTCGGACTCCTCCAGAGGACGAGACGCTCCCCAGACGAGCGTTCTACTTTTCTTTGTCTCATCAGCTATAACTCATCGGTGGGAGTCGAACCAGGAGGAATCTCTGGGTTTCTCTAAATGTCCGACGAGGCTCAGAGAAACAAATAAGAGACTCAAGACTTGATCCCTTAGGAAATCCCTCCGGTTAAGAAAAGTACAAGTGAACACCACAGTTTACTTATGGGTTCAAGGGAAAGAAAATAGATTCAGGTTTCGAAATTTAAGACTTTTTAAGGTCGAGGCAAGTGTTGCCTTAAAGAAGAGAATATATTTTAGGAAACCAAAGCAAATATGTGTAGAAAGATGTAGATAGATAGATGGATGGATGGATGGATGGATGGATGGATGGATGGATGGATGGATGGATGGATGGATGGATGGATGGATGGATGGATGGATGGATGGATGGATGGATGATGGATGGATGGATGGATGGATGGATGGATGGATGGATGGATGGATGGATGGATGGATGGATGGATGGATGGATGGATGGATGGATGGATGGATGGATGGATGGATATAGCTATATATAGATGTATATATATAGACATCAGAGAGGAGCCGCCGGCACGTCGCGATATTACCAAATCAATAATAAATCCAACATCCTTGCACACGCACACATAACACTTTATAAATGACGCTAACAACTTAGCTTGTTAGCATACGGCGAAGGCGGACAGGTTTACACTTGTTTGGAAGTTCACGATCGTATAAAAACGCTAAAAATTACGACGAGACATAGAAGTACAAAACTTTATAGAACGTGACACTGATTCCTCAAATTCACATTTAAGAAATGCTTGATTTAATCAATAAAAAAAACTATAAATTATCGCACATGTTTTCGATATGCATATCGCACGTGCCAATATCCCGATATCGTTATTTTTTCGATATTTATCGTGCAGCCCTATCCTTTAACTTTTAGCGCTTGATATTGAACAGTTAAAAATGTAAAATAACAGTCAAGTCGGGACGATTTTATTATGTTTTCTCGACGAAACAATTACGATACCAGTATTTATTTACAATTATTTATTATCAAATTAAAAGCCAAGGGCGGTCACGGCGAGTCGTTGCCGTAAAAACGGGTATATTTTTCGGGAAAATGACGGCAAGTGTGAAAGGACGGTCACGGCAGGTTGCCGCGGTGAAATTCGAACCCTGTAGATGATCTTAACTGAAACACTCTAAAATGATTGATGTGAAAATGTCTTCCAGACGAGAGAAAGGTAATTCTGTTTGCCAAAAACTACATTTTTGTACATAAATGATTCACACAACTTTTAAAAATAGTCAAACTTTGTGACCTATAAGTCAAGTTGATTTTGTCTTTCCCAAAACAAACAAAAAATTTAGATTTTTAAAAAAAAGTCTATTTTGTATCTTTTGTTAGTTTAGGATGAAGTATCTTATGAAGGACTTGTTTCTTTTATCTATATAAATAAAAAGAATATAATGTGGTTCTTAGTGTGTCGTCACTGCTGTACACACTCTTTTTACAAGATATGTGGGATACACAGATGGACTGCCAGCTTTCCACTCACATACATGCGCACACACACACACACACACACACACACACACACACACACACACACACAACCACGGAGTGTGTGGAACGTTTATTGGACTCTGTTTATAGAACAGAATCTAAACTCAGCCGTGACGGGTTGACCTTATTAAATTAGCGGCAGCAAAAATGTGTAGCTCTGCTTTTTAACGCCATACAAGGACCACACACACTCGTTTTGACACTTGCTGCTGGTGTGTGTGGGAATGCCTGGCTCACCGGGGGGGCACCACACACACACACACACACACACACTCACACACAAGCGGTCAAGCGTTCCCATCACCTGGTGTTTGTGTTGCAGGAATCCAGGAAGTGTCTCCGACCCCGATGTTCCAGTCTCAGTACAGCATCGGTGAGTTAAATCATGTCTCCACAACTTTTGTGTTGATGTAACACAAGCAGCTTCTTCACAAGCGTCCTTCGCTCGTCTGCCTGTCAGCGGATCATGTTTCCAACATCTGCAGAGTCACAGTCACAGTTGGACTTCCTCCCCTGGAGCAGAGAACGAACCTGCTGACAAGTGTGAATAGTTATAGACACAAAACCCTCTTTTCAAAAATATATCATTCATTTATAAATAAATACTTATTTACAAAAATATATCATTAATATATCAAAAACATATCATTAGTTTAGTTTAAATATTTAATTAATTGAGAATCAAATCCTTATATCAAAAAATATTTAATTAATTTAGAGTCAAATCCTTATATCCAAAAATATTTAATTAATTGAGAGTCAAATCCTTATATCCAAAAATATTTAATTAATTGAGAATCAAATCCTTATATCAAAAAATATTTAATTAATTTAGAGTCAAATCCTTATATCCAAAAATATTTAATTAATTAAGAGTCAAATCCTTATATCCAAAAATATTTAATTAATTGAGAATCAAATCCTTATATCAAAAAATATTTAACTAATTTAGTATCAAATCCATATATAAAAAAATATTTCATTAATTTAGAATCAAATCCTTATATCCAAAAATATTTAGTTAATTTAGAATCAAATCCTTATATACAAATAATATTTAGTTAATTTAGGATCAAATCCTTATATCAAAAAATATTTAATTAATTTAAAAACAAATCCTTATATACAAATAATATTTTATTAATTTAGAAAAAAATCCTAATATACAAATAATATTTTATTAATTTACAAACAAATACTAATATAGAAATAATATTTCATTCATTTAGAAATAAAAACTATTATACAAATAATATTTAATTAATTAAGAATCAAATACTCATATACATAATTATTTAATTAATTTAGAATAAAATACTAATATACAGAAATATTTAATTTATTTAGAAACAAAGCCTTATATACAAATAATATTTATTTAATTTAGAATCAAATACTAATATACAGAAATATTTAATTAATCAAGAAACAAATGCTAATATACAAATAATATTTAATTAATTAAGAAAATAATCCTCATATACAAAAATGTTTAATTAATTTGGAAACAAATACTTATATACAAAAAATATTTAATTAATTTACAAACAAATGCTAATATACAAATAATGTTTTATTAATTTAAAAACAAATCCTATTATACACATAATATTTAATTCATTTAAAAACAAATCTTATTATCAAAAAATATTTAATTTATTATAAACAAATCCTAATATCAAAAATATTTAATGAATTTAAAAACAAATCCTAATATCCCAAAAATATTTAATTAATTTATAAACAAAGCATAATATACAATAATGTTTAATTAATTTAGAATCAAATATTAATATACAAAAATGATGTAATTCATTTAGAATCAAATACTAATATACAAAAAATATGTAATTCATTTAGAATCAAATCCTAATATCTATTACTTTTTATCTTTAATTATTATTTACTTATGAAAGTGTGATTAGAGCGAAGAATAATAAAATCTGTTTAAAAAAAGAATAATTTCAAGAAGTAGATATTTTAGAATAGTTGCTAAATAACCTTTACTTACTTAAAATCAAGACATTTAGGTAAAAATAAATATCAAGTCATTCAACTAAGAGAAGAAGACTCTCTGCTTTAAGAAATGACATGAGTGAAAAGAAGTGAAGCAGGTCAAAAGGGAATATCAAGAATATAAAAGAATGTTGGGTTAAGACAAAGAAGAATAAAATCAGGTAAACAAAGAACAGTTTCAGCTTCAAGAAATAATGTATAAAAAAATTCATCTTTAAAAGGTAATTCAAGCGCAAAAGAAGTAATGAAGGTCACAAGAACATTATTATACTATATACATGTATTATAAAACTACATGCTAAACATGTATGTTATTCATATGTGAATTGATATGAACTCGACATGAAAGTGACTCTTTAAAGTATTTTCTTTTTCTGCTCTTTTTAAACTTTGCACTTTTAACTTCCGGGGCAAAATAAAATAAAAAACATTATAGACAATGAAACGTTCTTTGAAAAATAAAAACCTATACATTCCTGAGATACTGAGGTCATTGTTCAAGGATTTCTTCTTCACGCTTTGCTCCATAAATCCATCAAACTAACTTGGCAAGCGGACGCTCGTCAGCACCCCCTAGTGTTGGTGACGCGGCGTGTCGCTCATCTGTTGGTCACCAGATACGGTGATGACACATAGAAGCGGCCATATTGTAATTAGCGGCTGCGACATGTGCTGGAGCTGCTGTTAGAAACCAGAGCTCGGCGTCTGTGACATTCTCTGTCCGTCACAGCCCAGGAGTGCGTGTCCTACTGCCAGCCGACGCAGGTGAAGGTGCGCATGAACCTGGAGACCTACTGCCTCAAAGACTACGGTGGGTCCTCGTGGGTCGACGGTTCAAACGCGCTGCTGACCGTTTTGTTTTCCTCCTCCAGTGCTCAAGGTGCAGGTCCGGGCGATGGAGCGTTCCGGTCCATGGTGGCAGTTTTCCATCTCGGTCCAGACCATCTTCCGTTCCGGGTCGTCCTCCCGGGTGCGCCGGGGCGTCCAGTCGCTCTGGGTCCCGGACCGAGACCTGTCGTGCGGCTGCCCGGGTCTGCACGTGGGCCGGACCTTCCTGCTGATCGGGGCGGAGGAAGGCGAGCGGAGCTGGGCCCCCGAGGAGAGCCGGCTCGTCGCCGACCGCTCCACGCTGGCCCTCCAGTGGCGGGAACACTGGAGCCCCAAGTTGAGAGGGTTTAGGGGTCAAGATAAAAAGGGGCGCTGCCCCCCCAAGTCCTCCCTCCACCACCGCCACAGGACACACCCCAGACCCCAGCAGGGCTACATCCCGCCTCACCTGCGGACACAAACTCGCTCGGAAGACGGCGGTTCGACGCCGGCGCCGGAGCTGACGACGCTCGGCGAGGTCGTATCCATGGTGACGACCCCCAGCGCCAGCGCCGCACCCCTGTGTTCGACTCCAGGTTCGATGTGACGCTCGGTGAGGTCAGAGGTACAAACACTCGACATCCATCATCTGTGACTTTTATGCATGAGAACCTCCCATAATGCAACAGTGTGCACACGCCGACACAACACATGATGACGGATGATTTATTTAAAGTCACATTTTAAATCACATTTTAACCATTAATGAAGTCTTTAGCAAATCACACTTTAAGACACAGATTTTATAAAATAAATATTGTTTATATTGTACGAATCATATTTATTTGTTGTTTGTATTGTGAATGTAACAAACTATACCTTGAGAAAGAAAACAGGTAAATATTCTACCTCACTGTTAATAAATGTGTCGTTTTAAAGAGTATTGTGAGTTTTTTATAGTGTTGTGACTTTTTTAAATACTTGTGACTTTTTTAAAGACTGTTGAGACTTTTTTTTAAAGACTGTTGAGACTTTTTTTTAAAGACTGTTGAGACTTTTTTAAAGACTGTTGAGACTTTTTTAAAGACTGTTGAGACTTTTCTTAAAGACTGTTGAGACTTTTTTTAAAGACTGTTGAGACTTTTTTAAAGACTGTTGAGACTTTTTTTAAAGACTGTTGAGACTTTTTTAAAGACTGTTGAGACTTAAAAGACTGATTTGACTTTTTGAAAGACTGTTAAGACTTTTTAAAAGACTAGTGAGACTTTTTTAAAGACTGTTAAGACTTTTTAAAAGACTATTGAGACTTTTTGAAAGACTGCTGTGACTTTTTTAGAGACTGTTGTGAGGAGCCCTCAAACCAGAAGAAGGGCAAGTAAGGGTCAAAGGTCAAAAAAGGGTCATAATATGATGAGAAAATAACTGTATATTTAATTATGTTTAAACCTTTGTCTGAAAAATATATTCACTGGTCTTGGATTGTATTTATTTTTTGGTTTTGTATTCATTTTTAAAAGAATGATCATTAAAGAAAGATGGTCGGACCAAAGTAAATTAGAAATATATTTTATTTAAAAGCTTTGTCATCTGCTAGAGACCCAGTGTAGAGCGATGGTCTAAGCATGTAACCATGGCAACTACCCATGTGATCTAGCAATGAAGGGTTAAACAAAAGACACTAAAGCACCTGACTATACTGATGGTTTCTGACTGAGCAGTCTCTGAACGTTCTGGTAGATGTGTTGATGAAGCTTCATGAAACCTCACGAAACTGTGTCATGGGTTGATGTCCATGTTCTGAGATCATGACCTTTTTTTTAATTCATTGTATTTCAAGATCTTATCCTGTTTAGTTTAATCCATTTTCTTTGCTTTGTGAAACAGTGTCATGAGTTAAGGTCCACCGATGGTCTTAGTTCCCGTCACAAAAACATGAATATTTATTTTAAAAGAACATTTATTTAATGATCTAATCCAGTTCTCAACGGAAGTGATGTGTCGATGAAGCTTCATGAAGCTTCATGAAGCTTTATGAAACAGTGTCATGAGTTAAGATCCACCGATGGTCTTAGTTCCCATCCCAAAAACATGAATGTCTTTTAAAAGAACATATATTTAAAGATCTTATCCAGTTCTCGATTGCAGTGATGTGTCGATGAAGCTTCACGAAACAGTGTCATTATTTTCAGAGTCCACCAGATGTCACTCTCTGCTCTATTGTTCAAACAACTATTCTATTGAAACCTCACGATATATTAAACTGACGGCGCCACCTACTGATCTCTGAAAATATGACACTGCTTCACGAAGCTTCATGGACACATCACTGGTCAGATCTGGTGTTTGACGCTCATGTCACAGAAAGAGTCATGAAGGGTCATCGTGGACACGTCTCTGGTGACGACGGAGCTCTTCCTCCATCACCGGGGTCCAGGAATGAGGTGTGGGGAGCCCCTCGTGGGTCTCGCTTACACCCCGGTCGCCCTCCTCAGGCACCTTCACCGTCGCTGCGCCAACACCAGTCCTGAGAGAGGAGCGGGAGTCGAGCCAACGCTCCCCTCGGGTCAGCCAGAGGCTCCTCCACCCTGGGTTCTGGTCCGGTCTTGAAATAGAGTTCTGTGAGTTCTGGGGTCCATTGTTGGGGGTGAACCTGGTCGTCAGAATATTTGCAGAAACCTGACTCGGCGAGACAGCTGAGCCGCAGACCAAACTAACCTCCTTCTCTAATCACCGAGGAATCCCAGGACAGGAGCTCGGATTTGGATCTAAAAAGCTTCGGCTCCGACCTCCGCTCATAACTCCTGCTTCCATTGGAGATGAAGTCCGGGGGGGGACGGGGTCTGGGGGGTCATATTAAGACAGATGGAGGAGCTGCAATTTGTTGAGGGGCCATGTTTTGGTAGCTGCCGACGCCACCATTGGCCGAGAGCGACGCTGCATAATCCTCGTGAGCGAAGACAGGGAGAGAAAAATAGACTCGCTGAGTGACACGGGTCTCGACGGGACCCTCGGACTTCAGGGGCCACAGGAGCCGCTGGACCAGACGTTACAAAGTCCTTTGTTGAGTTCGGCCTCGACCACAAAAAACGTGGAGAAGTCGATGCACAAATATATTTATTTGTATCATTTTTTATTTATTTATCTCTTTATTTGCTTCTGTTCTCCTGTTTTTTTTGTTTTGTCTGTATTAAAAATAATTATATCCATTACAGAAATGTATGTATTCATATTATTTTTATTTTATTTATTTATCTTATCTTTTTCTTTTATCTTTTGCTGTTGTCTTTATTAAAAATAATTAAATCGATAATAACAGTGTTTTTCCCCGTACAAATGTATTTATTTATAATATTTTCATTTATTTATTATTCTTATCTTCCCACTAGTTACGTGGGTTATTTTAGATTTTTTATTATTTTATGTATTAGATTTAAAATGAAAGAAATAAAGGTTTGAACAATGTTATGTTGTTCTGTTTATTGTCCTGTACAAATGTATTTCTTTATAATATTTTTATTTATCCATTTATTTTTTATTTTTCTAATCTTCCAACTAGTTGTTTGGGTTTTTATTTTATTTTATGTTTTTCTGCTCTTTTTATTAAAAATAAATATATGGATTAAAATGTTTTTGCTTTTTTTCGTTTCCTCTACAAATGTATTTATTTCCATTATTTTAATTCTATTTATGAATATATTCATTGATTTTCTAGTTAAATGGTTCTTTTTTTTTCTTTTAAGTTTTGCTGTTTTCTAAATTAAAATTATATTTTTCTTTTTATCAATAAATCGACTACAGAAATGTTGTTTTGTTTTTAAACCTTTACAAATATATTCATTTATTAATTCATATACTTTTTATTTTATTTATTGACCTAGTTATTGTTTTAAAATCTCCTGACTAGTTATGTGGGTTTTTTTTCTTTCAAGTTTTTAAATAAATATTTATATTTTAAATTTAAATATATCAATATGTTGAGGTTTTTCTTAATTAATTTTATAATATTTTAAAATGTTTGTTTTTCTAACGTATTCTTTTATCTTTTTTTTATCTCCTTACTAGTCATTTTGGTTTTTCTTTTTATGTTTGTCTTGTATTGTAAATAAAATGGAGATATTTCTCCCTGTTTAAATTCAATTCAAAGTGTGTGTGTGTGGTGTGTGTGTGTGTGTGTCTGTGTGTGTGTGTGTGTGTGTGTGTGTGTGTGTGTGTGTGTGTGTGTGTGTGTGTGTGTGTGTGTGTGTGTGTGTGTGAAGCACCTGCTCTGTCGCTGCAGGAAGCACCTGTTGGTGGTCGTCTCCCTTCACCCCCCCTTCTGTCGACATGAGGTTTGATCCCCGAACACACACACTTACACACACACTAACAGACGACTTAAGCCGGCCGAGCTCCACGCCGCCCCTGCTGGTGGTCCGCGGAAGTGACGCGAAACTGCGGCTCAGATAGAAGCCGAATTCTTGACCGACGGGTGACGTCAAGCGAACTTTGAACCCTGGTCGCTGTTGTCCGAGCGCTTGTACAGTGAAGCACAAGTTCACACACACACACTCACACACACACACACGCACACACACACACACACACACACAGCAGAGCTTCTGTTAACCTGAGGGTTGTCGGGTCAATCCCTGGGATCCACGTCCTGCATACCTTCCACACACACGCAGCAACTCAACTCCCAGAGAGATTAGAGCTAATCAAGCATGGAGAGCTGAGCCATGACACTGGAGAGCTGAGCCATGACACTGGAGAGCTGAGCCATGACGCCGCATGTGAGGGAAGTTCGAGAAAAACACACACAGATGAAGATTCAAGAGTGTGTGTGATGGTGGGAGGAGGACATGGGTCAGACCCGGGTGAGTTGAAACTAAAAGTCAGTGATGTCAGAGTGTTTTTAAACTTTGTGTAATGAAATGTCGTTTGAATTGTTTCAATAGTTTTATATTGAAAGTTTTTTAGTTATTGTTTAATTGATTTTTTACTTCACATAAAGGTTTGATTTACAAAAATCTAAATGTTTTTTCTACAATATATATATATATATAAATAAATATATATATATATTGTAAAATAAATACATATGATTTGTACAATAAATAATTGTTTCTATTCATCTCTCTTTTTCTCTCTTCATTTCTATTTATCTCTCTTTGTCTCTCTTCGTTTCTATCTCTCTTTTTCTCTCTTCATTTCTATTTATCTCTCTTTGTCTCTCTTCGTTTCTATCTCTCTTTTTCTCTATTTGTTTCTCTTTCTTCCTTTTTTATCCTTGTCTCTCTTTGTAGTCTGGAATCTGAACCTTGTTTCTGTCTCTGGTCTTCTGGTCTTCTGGTCTTCTGGTCCAGTGGAACCTTGTTGTGTCTCGTGGAAGCCGACCTGAGATTTACGACGCCGAGGTCCGTCAGAACCAGAATCAGGCATCAAACGAGTGATTAAAAGGAGGGAGGAGGGGGAGTCCAGGGGTAACTGTAGTATCCACCTGGTGTGTGTTTGAAACCGACCCTCGTGTGTGTGTGTGTGTGTGTGTGTGTGTGTGTGTGTGTGTGTGTGTGTGTGTGTGTGTGTGTGTGTGTGTGTGTGTGTGTGTGTGTGTGTGTGTGTGTGTGTGTGTGTGTGTGTGTGTCGGCCTCCTGTCAGGACTTTTATGGGGCGTAGACTCGCCGCTGAACTCTGTCTAGTTGTATCTGAACCGTGACCAATTGGATTTCAGGCTGGAGGAGTGACCTTTGACCTCCTAACATCTGCAGGTGCAAGTCGTCCACACAAACGCTGGCACAAGTTTTTAGTTTCACCAAAAATGCTTTTTGTGTGTTTGAGTTTGACATGGACGCACAAAAACAGGTTTTGATACTTCTGTTAAATCTGTTGTTTGTTTTGAAGGATCATTTATCTTTGTTTTTGGAAATAAAATGTACGTGTTTGTTTGTTTATTTGTTTTTATTTGTTTGTTGTTTGTTTTTCAATTCATTCATAAATAATTCATTTAAAATGTATTATCTTTAACTAATGTTTTTGTTTTTTAAATTAAATTAAATTCTTTTTTAATTTTTACTTTTCTCAGTTATTTGTTTTTATTCTGTTTCGTTTTTAAATTTAAATTATATATTATTTTACTTTTTAGTTTGATAAGGTTGATGTTTACTTTGTTTTTAATTACAGTTGTTTTTAATAACATTTTAGTTAATAAATAACTTGTAATAAATGATTGTGTTTGTTTTTTTAATTCCATTTATATAATGTATATATTAAATTAATTTATAATTATTATTTTTTTAATTTAAAATGTATTATTTTTAAATAAGATTTAATTAGTTTTTTTATGACATTCAATTATTTTCTGTTTTATTAGTGTTATCCTGGTTTTTGTTTTGTTTTTAAATGTAATATTATTTTACTTTTTTGTTTGATAATGTTGTTTATTTGTTTTTAATTAACATTTTAGTTTGTCAATATTTTTGTTTTTTACATTATTCTTATAATTTATTACATTTTTTATCTGAATTTAGTTATTTTTAATACATTTTTTATTATATTCATTTTTTTTTCGTGAAATTTTATTTTCTTTTAAATTGTATTTCTTTATCATTCACTATTTATTTTATTTTATTTTATTTTATTTTATTTTATTTTATTTTATTTTATTTTATTTTATTTTATTTTATTTATTATATTTTGATTCAGTGTAAAGTAAGTAAGTAAGTAAGTAATATTTATTTATATAGCGCTTTTCGAGACCCAAAAGTACGTTGTGTCTGCCTGAAGGATGCAATATAAACTCGTTATTGTTTGTATTATTATTAGTTTCAGTGGTAAAAAGCAAGAAGAATCCAAACACGAGGTTTATTGATAAATACAAGGTGGTGTCCGGAGGACGGCGGGTGGTCTCACATGCGGGTGGTCTCATCCTCAACGTCAGTGTCATGTAACACTGAGATCTGAGCTTCAGGGAGGCTGTCGCACTGCAGGTAGTTGTAGACCACTTGAACCTGAACACAACACACACACACACACACGCACACACGCACACACACACACACGGAAGAAAGAACGACAACAAACCATTGAAAAAATGTATCTGATCTGAATTAATAATGTTTTTTTACACACACAGGAAGAAACTAAATAAATTAATATGCATTCTAATATAATGTATATTTATTAAACAAATTCAACATTTCAAATTAACAAAAAATAGAACAAATATGAATCTGCATTAATATGTATCTGTTGATAAGAAACTAGTTGAAATATTAACTTTAATTCTTTGATTCAATATTTGATGAGAACATTTGTGTTGTTTTGACATCAATAGTAAACGATGAATAAAAGTAATAAGCAATGAGACACATCTCAACAATATGTACAGAAATATCATCAAATATATTTGTGACTCGTTGAGTCGTTCGAGGATCATCGACTCACCTGAGCTGCCACGGCCTGCGAGACGTCGTCATGTTCTCCCCCGACCACTGGAGGGCGCAAGAGGCTGGGCCCGAACACCTTAGCCAGGTTGAGCGCGGACATCTTGTTGACCTCTGACCTCTCAGACACTCTGCCGGGAAAGATTTGTGTTTTTTTAATCAACAATAAAGACACTTTAAAAAGGCTCCACAGGACATTGTTCCAGTGGAGGCTCCACAGACACAGGTGTGACGACCTCTGACCTCTGCAGGTGATGCAGCAGGAAGAGGAAAGTGTGTCGGTTCACTTCCGGACACGACTGTAGCAGCAACAACATGGAGTCCAGACGACACTTTGAGTCTTGAATCTCTGCAGAGAAATTAGTTTAGAACTTCTGCTGTTATTATTATTGTTATTGTTATTGTTATTGTTCTTGTTATTATTGTTATTGTTATTGTTATTGTCATTGTTATTATTGTTATTATTGTTATTGTTATATTGTTATATTGTTATTGTTATTATTATATTGTTATTGTTATTTGTATTATTATTATTGTTATTTTTATATTGTTATTGTTATTGTTATTTATATTATTATTATTGTTATTGTTATTTTTATTATTATTATTGTTATTATTATATTGTAATTGTTATTGTTATTGTTATTGTTATTGTTATTATTGTTATTATTGTTATTGTTATTGTTATTTTTATTTTTATTTTTATTATTATTATTGTTATTATTATATTGTTATTATTATTTTATTATTATTATTATTATTATTATTATATTGTTATTGTTACTGTTACTGTTATTGTTATTGTATTGTTATTTCTATTATTATTATTGTTATTATTGTTATTTTTTATTATTATTATTGTTATTATTATATTGTTATTGTTATTGTTAGTTATTGTTATTGTTATTGTTGTTATTGTTATTGTTATTGTTATTGTTATTATTATTATTGTTATTATTATATTGTTATTGTTATTATTATTTTTATTATTATTATTATTATTATATTGTTATTGTTATTGTTATTAGTATTGTTATTATTATTGTTATTATTATTATTGTTATTGTTATTGTTATTGTTATTGTTATTATAAATGTATTATTATTATTATTATCTTTTACAATGTGCTGAAATTATAACACACATATGAACAAAAACACACACTTCAACACAGTACAAACACACATGACAAACACGCCACACACACACTTGTCACACACACACCTACACATGCGTCACACATAAGGTTAACTAAGAGCGCACACACGTCGCACACACACGCAAACACACAAACATAACACATGCCCAAAAACACAGAGACCCATGCGTGCAGACACGCACACATACACACACAGACATGCACACACACATACACACACACGCATGCACACACACAGACAGACAAACACATAGACACATGCATTCACACACACATAAACACAGATGCAAACAAAGACGCACATGCATGCACACACACATACAAAGAAAGACACTCACAGACATAGACACACACACAGAGACGCACACAGACACACACAGACACACACAGACACACACAGACACACACAGACACACAAAGACACACACAGACACACACAGACACACAAAGACACACACAGACACACACAGACACACAAAGACACAGACAAACACACCCTCACAGACTGACCAAGAGTGTGTGTGAGGCTGTGGAACATGTCGGGAGGCAGCAGAGGCTCAGGAAGTTCTCTGAAGAACATCTTCAAGGTTCCAGACACAACGTTTATGTCGGCGCTCTTCATCCTGGACAGAGCTTCTCGCAGGTCTGAGGACAAGAGACATGAAGACAAAAGAGAGATGAAGACAAGAGACATGAAGACTAAAGAGACATGAAGACAAGAGAGATGAAGACAAGAGAGATGAAGACAAGAGACATGAAGACAAGACAGATGAAGACAAGAGAGATCTAAGACAAGTGAGATGAAGAAAAGAGAGATGAAGACAAGAGACATGAAGACAAGAGAGATGAAGACAAAAGAGACATGAAGACAAAAAAGAGATGAAGACAAAAGAGATGAAGACAAAAGAGATGAAGACAAGAGAGATGAAGACGAAAGAGATGAAGACAAAGGAGAGATGAAGACAAAAGAGATGAAGACAAAAGAGATAAAGACAAAAAAGAGATGAAGACAAAAAAGAGAGGAAGACAAAAGAGATGAAGACAAAAGAGATGAAGACAAGAGATAAAGACAAGAGAGATGAAGACGAAAGAGATGAAGACAAAAGAGAGATGAAGACAAAAAAGAGATGAAGACAAAAAAGAGATGAAGACAAAAGAGATGAAGACAAAAGAGATAAAGACAAGAGATATGAAGACAAAAGAGATAAAGACAAGAGAGATGAAGACGAAAGAGATGAAGACAAAAGAGAGATGAAGAAAAAAGAGATGAAGACAAAAGAGATAAAGACAAAAAAGAGATGAAGACAAAAAAGAGATGAAGACAAAAGAGATAAAGACAAGAGAGATGAAGACGAAAGAGATGAAGACAAAAGAGAGATGAAGACAAAAAAGAGATGAAGACAAAAGGGAGATGAAGACAAAAGTGACATGAAGACTAAAGTGACATGAAGACAAAAGAGATGAAGACAAAAGAGATGAAGACAAAAGAGATGAAGACAAAAGAGAGATGAAGACAAAAGAGAGATGAAGACAAAAGAGATGAAGACAAAAGAGATGAAGACAAAAGAGATGAAGACAAAAGAGAGATGAAGACAAAAGAGATGAAGACAAGAGGGATGAAGACTAAAGTGACATGAAGACTAAAGTGACATGAAGACTAAAGTGACATGAAGACAAAAGAGATGAAGACAAGAGAGATGAAGACAAAAGAGATGAAGACAAAAGAGAGATGAAGACAAAAGAGAGATGAAGACAAAAGAGAGATGAAGACAAAAGAGATGAAGACAAAAGAGATGAAGACAAAAGAGATGAAGACAAAAGAGAGATGAAGACAAAAGAGAGATGAAGACAAAAGAGAGATGAAGACAAAAGAGATGAAGACAAAAGAGAGATGAAGACAAAAGAGAGATGAAGACAAAAGAGAGATGAAGACAAAAGAGATGAAGACAAAAGAGAGATGAAGACAAAAGAGAGATGAAGACAAAAGAGAGATGAAGACAAAAGAGATGAAGACAAAAGAGAGATGAAGACAAAAGAGAGATGAAGACAAAAGTGACATGAAGACTAAAGAGAGATGAAGACAAAAGAGATGAAGACAAGAGGGATGAAGACAAAAGAGAGATGAAGACTAAAGTGACATGAAGACAAAAGAGATGAAGCTCCTGCTCGTCCTCCTCACTCTCGTTGAAGACTCCTCTCAGAGCCTGGACTTCACTGGCGTCGCCCGAGACCCTGTAGACGCCCTCCTCGTCCAGACCTCGTCGCTCCACCTCCTCCACGCAGCAGCGCACCACATGAGGGACCAGAACCCCCTCCTGCCTGAGAGGAGCCACAGTCTTGACCTCTGACCTCTGACCTCCCGCACACCTGCACGTGAACCTACCGGGCCACCGTCTCTAGAGGGAGGCCGAAGACCGGCTGCTGCTGAGCGCTGGTACCAGGCGGGTCCAGCTGGTGAGGACAGAACTTCAGGGAGAAGGTCACGTCCACGTGGTTCAAGGTCAGAGTCTGTCGTCTCCATTTCTGACTCAAAGACGAAGAATTCAACTGAAAAGACATGAAATCTGGTTCAACACCGCCCTCTTGTGGTCACACGAGGAAACTGCAGATTTACTCAATCAAATATTTGTTCAAAGTGATTGACAGTGTTATCTAGTGGACTCTGAAAGTGAAGGTGATCTTCGTGGTGCGTTCAAGGACACTTCATACCTTCAGGGCTGCTTGTCCTAAGATGGCGTCTTCAAGTCCGTGACAGTGATTGAAGCAGAGAAGTCGCAGGTCCTGAGCCTCGTCCACCTGGAAGTTCAACTCCTGCACAGACATGTTTGGTCATGTGATCAGATGAGACCCAGCATGTGTGTACATGTGTGTACATGTGTGTACATGTGTGTACATGTGTGTACATGTGTGTACATGTGTGTACTGTACATGTGTATACATGTTTGTACATGTGTGTACATGTGCTTACTTTTGTGTGTGTGTACATGTTTGTACATGTGCGTACTTTTGTGTGTGTGTACATGTGTGTACATGTGCTTACTTGTGTGTTTGTGTACATGTTTGTACATGTGTGTACATGTGCGTACTTTTGTGTGTGTACATGTGTGTACATGTGTGTGCTTTTGTGTGTGTGTAGATTAGTGTACATGAGTGTACATGTGCGTACTTTTGTGTGTGCGTACATGTGTGTACATGTGTGTGTTTTTGTGTGTGTGTACATGAGTGTACATGTGTGTACTTGTGTTTGTGTGTTTTTACAAGTGCATCCATGTGTGTACCTGTGTGTACATGTGCTTCCATGTGTGTACATGTGTGTACTTGTGTGTACTTGTGTATGTGTACATGTGTGTCCATGTGTCTACATGTGACTATATGAGTGTGCTTGTGTGTGTTCTTGTGTGTACATGAGTGTACATGAGTGTACATGTGTGTACGTGTGTACATATGTATACATGTGTGAACATGAGTTTATATGTGTGTACATGTGTGTAGTTGTGTGTGTAGTTGTGTTCATGTGTGTACCTGTGTGTACATAAGTGTAGATGTGTGTTCATGTGTGTACATGAGTGTAGTTGTGTGTTCATGTGTGTACATGTGTGTACATGAGTGTAGTTGTGTGTTCATGTGTGTACATGTGTGTACATGAGTGTATTTGTGTGTACATGAGTGTACATGTGTGTAGTTGTGTGTTCATGTGTGTACATGTGTGTACATGAGTGTAGTTGTGTGTTCATGTGTGTACATGTGTGTACATGAATGTAGTTGTGTGTTCATGTGTGTACATGTGTGTACATGAGTGTAGTTGTGTGTACATGTGTGTACATGAGTGTAGTTGTGTGTTCATGTGTGTACATGTGTGTACATGAGTGTAGTTGTGTGTTCATGTGTGTACATGTGTGTACATGAGTGTAGTTGTGTGTTCATGTGTGTTCATGTGTGTACATGTGTGTACATGAGTGTAGTTGTGTGTTCATGTGTGTACATGTGTGTACATGAGTGTAGTTGTGTGTTCATGTGTGTACATGTGTGTACATGAGTGTAGTTGTGTGTTCATGTGTGTACATGTGTGTACATGAGTGTAGTTGTGTGTTCATGTGTGTACATGTGTGTACATGTGTGTACATGTGTGTAGTTGTGTACATGTGACTGACCTGTTCCCAGTGAGGACTGAGGCTTCGAGGCGAGACGTGAGTCTTGTTCTGCTGATCATGGAAACCATATCCATCCACCTCCACACACACATACACACCTGGAGCACACACATGTCAATCATCTGAACCTGTCAATCCACCTTGATTGATGTGTCAAGTGTAAATGTATGTATGTATGTATGTGTGTGTGTGTGTGCAGGTGTGTGTGTGTGTGTGTGCAGGTGTGTGTGTGTGTGTGTGTGTGTGTGTGTGTGTGTGTGTGTGTGTGTGTGCGTGTGTGTGTACATTTGTTTGTGTTTGCATATGTGTGTGCATAGGTGTGTGTGTGTGTGTGTGTGCATGTCTGTATACGTGTGTATATGTGTGTACATGTGTGTATATGTGTGCATGATCATGTGTGTATAAATGTGTACATAGGTGTATATTTGTGGGAATATGTGTGTGTAGATGTGTGTATATGTATGCATGTGTGTATACATGTATACATGTGTACATATGTGCATATGTGTGTGAATATGTGTGTAGATGTGTGTATATGTATGCACATGTGTATATGTGTGCATGTATGTATATGCGTGTATATATATGTGTATATGTGTGCATGTGTGTCTATATGTGTGTATATGAGTACATGTGTGTATAAATGTGCATGTGTGTGTATATATTTGTATATATGTGTGTATACAGTATATGTGTATATATGTGAGTACATGTATGCATGTGTGTTTATATGTGTACATGTGTGTGTATAAGTGTGCATGTGTTTATATGTGTGTATATATTGTGTGTATATGTGTATATATATTGTGTGCATGTGTATATGTGTCTATATATTTGTGTGCATGAGTGTGTATATATGTGTAAATATATTGTGTGTATAAGTGTGTATATATTTGTGTGTATATGTGTGTTTATATTTGTGTGCGTGTGTGTCTATATATGTGTGAATATATTTGCGTGTTCACGCGTGTAAATGTATATATTTGTGTGCATATGTGTGTATATGTGTGTGTGTGTGTACTAGTGATTTGTCGGACCATGTCATGATGGTCCAGGCGAGAACTCACTGGCAGGTTCTTCAAGTCCACTCAGCGAGTGGATCATGAGGCTCAAGGTTCCACACACGCCCGTCATCTCTGAGGAACCAGGAACCAGATGAAGTCACTTCCTGTCTGACACAGGAAGTTACGCTGGTGCACGTACCTGCTCTGGTGCTGACGAGTGGAGGCTGCTGGGACATCCTGAGCTTGACACAGGCGCTGGTGAGGGTCAGCAGGTCCGGAGGAAGAGTGTCCAGCACTGACCACAGGAGCTCAGTTAGACCAGGAGCTCAGTTAGACCAGGAGCTCAGTGAGACCAGGAGCTCAGTGAGACCAGGAGCTCAGTGAGACCAGGAGCTCAGTGAGACCAGGAGCTCAGTTAGACCAGGAGCTCAGTTAGACCAGGAGCTCAGTGAGACCAGGAGCTCAGTGAGACCAGGAGCTCAGTGAGACCAGGAGCTCAGTGAGACCAGGAGCTCAGTTAGACCAGGAGCTCAGTGAGACCAGGAGCTCAGTGAGACCAGGAGCTCAGTTAGACCAGGAGCTCAGTTAGACCAGGAGCTCAGTGAGACCAGGAGCTCAGTGAGACCAGGAGCTCAGTGAGACCAGGAGCTCAGTGAGACCAGGAGCTCAGTGAGACCAGGAGCTCAGTGAGACCAGGAGCTCAGTTAGACCAGGAGCTCAGTGAGACCAGGAGCTCAGAACATCTGCTGGACTCTCACCTTCTGACGTCAGTGTGAGGATGTTGGTCCTCCAGTCGTGCAGCTCAGACAACCAGGCCAGCAGCAGAGTGTGAGTCTGTGACACAGGTGTGAGTCTGTGACACATGTGTGAGTCTCTGTGACACGTGTGTGAGTCTGTGACACGTGTGTGAGTGTGTGTGAGTCTGTGACACGTGTGTGAGTCTGTGACACAGGTTTGAGTCTGTGACACAGGTGTGAGTCTGTGACACGTGTGTGAGTCTGTGACACAGGTGTGAGTCTGTGACACATGTGTGAGTCTCTGTGACACGTGTGTGAGTTTGTGACACAGGTGTGAGTCTGTGACACAGGTGTGAGTCTGTGACACATGTGTGAGTCTCTGTGACACGTGTGTGAGTGTGTGTGAGTCTGTGACACGTGTGTGAGTCTGTGACACGTGTGAGTCTGTGACACAGGTGTGAGTCTGTGACACATGTGTGAGTCTGTGACACATGGGTGAGTCTGTGACACATGTGTGAGTCTGTGACACATGGGTGAGTCTGTGACACATGTGTGAGTCTGTGACACATGGGTGAGTCTGTGACACATGTGTGAGTCTGTGACACATGGGTGAGTCTGTGACACATGTGTGTGTGAGTCTGTGACATGTGTGTGTGAGTCTGTGACACGTGTGTGTGAGTCTGTGACACATGTGTGTGTGAGTCTGTGACACAGGTGTGAGTCTGTGACACAGGTGTGAGTCTGTGACACGTGTGTGAGTCTGTGACACGTGTGAGTCTGTGACACATGTGTGAGTCTGTGACACATGTGTGAGTCTGTGACACATGTCCATTTGTTTGAGTCCATGTATGTGTGTCCATGTGTGTCTGTGTGTGTCTGTGTGTCCATATGTCCGTGTGTTTGGTCAAGTGTGTGTGTCCATGTGTGTGTCGACGTGCGTTTGTCCATGTGTGTTGGTCCATATGTGCATTCATGTTTGTGTATCCATATATGTGTGGGTTGATGTGCGAGGTGGTCTGTGTGTGTCAGTGTGTGTGTGGCTTTATGTGTGTGTTGGTGTGTGTGTCAGTGTGTGTGTGTCCATGTGTGTGTTGGTGTGTGTGTCAGTGTGTGTGTCCATGTGTGTGTTGGTGTGTGTGTCAGTGTGTGTGTGTGCAGGTTTATGTGTGTGTTGTTGTGTGTGTCAGTGTGTGTGTCCATGTGTGTGTCAGTGTGTGTGTGTGTGCAGGTTTATGTGTGTGTTGTTGTGTGTGTCAGTGTGTGTGTCCATGTGTGTGTACCTTCCCACTGGGACTGTGCAGCTCCAGTCTGTGTGTCGGTGAAAGTGTGAACATCATCAACTCCAGCTGCTCCAGTTTCTTCTTGATGCGAAAACTTTTGGATCCCTTTGTGAACACAAGTCGACATCATTTGTACACACATACACACGCACACACTAATCACACACACACACATAGACAAACTCATATGCAAACACACACACACACCTATATAAACAAACACACACACCTATATAAACAAACACACATACCTATATAAACAAACACACACACACCTATATAAACAAACACACACACACCTATATAAACAAACACACACACCTATATAAACAAACACACACACACCTATATAAACAAACACACACACCTATATAAACAAACACACACACACCTATATAAACAAACACACACACACCTATATAAACAAACACACACCTATATAAACAAACACACACACACCTATATAAACAAACACACATACCTACAGTATATAAACAAACACACACACACCTATATATAAATACACAGACACCTATATATACAAACACACATACCTATATAAACAAACACACACACCTATATAAACAAACACACATACCTACAGTATATAAACAAACACACATACCTATATAAACAAACACACATACCTACAGTATATAAACAAACACACATACACCTATATAAACAAACACACATACCTATATAAACAAACACACACACACCTATATTAACAAACACACACACACACCTATATAAACACACACACATGCCTACAGTATATAAACAAACACACACCTATATAAACAAACACACACACACCTATATAAACAAACACACATACCTACAGTATATAAACAAACACACACACCTATATAAACAAACACACGCACATCTATATAAACAAACACACACACACCTATATAAACAAACACACATACCTACAGTATATGAACAAACACACACACCTATATAAACAAACACACATACCTAGAGTATATAAACAAACATACACACCTATATAAACAAACACACACACACCTATATAAACAAACACACATACCTATATAAACAAACACACACACATCTATATAAACAAACACACACACACACCTATATAAACAAACACACACACACCTATATAAACAAACACACATACCTACAGTATATAAACAAACACACACACCTATACAAACAAACACACATACCTACAGTATATAAACAAACACACACACCTATATAAACAAACACACACCTATATAAACAAACACACACACACCTATATAAACAAACACACACACCTATATAAACAAACACACATACCTACAGTATTTAAACAAACACACACACACACATCTATACAAACAAACACACACACCTATATAAACAAACACACACACACACACCTATATAAACAAACACACACACACACACCTATATAAACAAATACACACACACACCTATATAAACCAACACACACACACCTATATAAACAAACACACATACCTTTATAAACTAACACACATACACCTATATTAACAAACACACACACCTATATAAACCAACACACACACACCTATATTAACAAACACCTGTATAAACCAACACACACACACACCTATATAAACAAACACACATACCTATATAAACCAACACACACACACCTATATAAACAAACACACATACCTATATAAACAAACACACATACCTATATAAACCAACACACACATACCTATATAAACCAACACACATACCTATATAAACCAACACACACACACCTATATTAACAAACACAAACACCTATATAAACCAACACACACACACCTATATAAACAAACACACATACCTATATAAACCAACACACACACACCTATATAAACAAACACACATACCTATATAAACTAACACACACACACCTATATAAACCAACACACATACCTATATAAACCAACACACACACACCTATATTAACAAACACAAACACCTATATAAACCAACACACACACACCTATATAAACAAACACACATACCTATATAAACCAACACACACACACCTATATAAACAAACACACATACCTATATAAACCAACACACACACACCTATATAAACAAACACACATACCTATATAAACCAACACACACACACCTATATAAACAAACACACATACCTTTATAAACTAACACACATACACCTATATTAACAAACACACACACCTATATAAACCAACACACACACACCTATATTAACAAACACAAACACCTATATAAACCAACACACACACACCTATATAAACAAACACACATACCTATATAAACCAACACACACATACCTATATAAACCAACACACACACACCTATATAAACCAACACACACACACCTATATAAACCAACACACACACACCTATATAAACAAACACACATACCTATATAAACCAACACACACACCTATATAAACAAACACACATTCCTATATAAACCAACACACACACACCTATATAAACCAACACACACACACCTATATAAACCAACACACACATACCTATATAAACCAACACACACACACCTATATAAACCAACACACACACACCTATATAAACCAACACACACACACCTATATAAACAAACACACATACCTATATAAACCAACACACACATACCTATATAAACCAACACACACACACCTATATAAACCAACACACATACCTATATAAACCAAGACACACACCTATATAAACAAACACACATACCTATATAAACCAACACACACATACCTATATAAACCAACACACATACCTATATAAACCAACACACACACACCTATATAAAGCAACACACACACACACACCGTGTGATGCTGCAGCTGCTGCCGGAGCAGGAACATCTTGGTCCTGATGGCGTTCAGGCGCAGCACAGTGTCCTGAGACGGTTGCTGGTCTGAATCCCAGCGCAGCTTCAGTCCTGCCAGAGGGAGATACCAGCTGAACCTGTACTGGTCCTGCTTCCTGTTGATGAAAACCTTCTTTCAAGTCACTGGTGATCCTTCACGGTCTGAGACGCTGCTACCCTTTGGTTGCTGGTTTGAATCTGGTGCACAGCAGCAGGTCCGTGTACAGGAACAGGTGCCGCACTTCACCTTCTCTGGCGTCCACCACGAAACCATCGCGTATCAACTTCCTCCTCTGGAGACACAACATCGTGAACGTTAAATATATTTTAAATTGTGTTTCATCAACTGAGTGTGAGTCTGTGAAGCATCTTCACGAAGCTTCACGAAGCCTCTTTTATTGACACGTGTGTGAGTCTGTGACACATGTGTGTGTGAGTGTGTGACACGTGTGTGTGTGAGTGTGTGACACGTCTGTGTGTGAGTCTGTGACACGTGTCTGTGTGAGTCTGCGACACATGTGTGTGTGTGTCTGTGACACATGTGTGTGTGAGTTTGTGACACGTGTGTGTGAGTCTGTGACACATGTGTGCGTGTGAGTCTGTGACACCTGTGTGTGTGAGTCTGTGACACATGTGTGTGTCCATGTGTGTGTGTCCATGTGTGCGTCCATGTGTGTGTGTCCATGTGTGTGTCCATGTGTGTATGTCCATGTGTGTGTGTCCATGTGTGCGTGTCCATGTGTGCGTCCATGTGTATGTGTCCATGTGTGCGTGTCCATGTGTGCGTGTCCATGTGTGCGTCCATGTGTGTGGGTCCATGTGTGTCTCCGTGTGTCCATGTGAGTGTGTGTCCATGTGAGTGTGTTAGTGTGTGTCCATGTGAGTGTGTTAGTGTGTGTCCATGTGAGTGTGTTAGTGTGTGTCCATGTGAGTGTGTGTCCATGTGAGTGTGTTAGTGTGTGTCCATGTGAGTGTGTTAGTGTGTGTCCATGTGAGTGTGTGTCCATGTGTGTGTGTGTGTGTCCATGTGTGTGTCCATGTGAGTGTGTGTCCATGTTTGCCCATGTGTGTGTCCGTGAGTGTGTCCATGTGTGTGTGTGTGTGTGTGTGTGTGTGTGTGTGTGTGTCTATGTGTGTGTGTGTGTGTCCATGTGTGTGTGTGTGTGTGTGTGTGTCTGTGTGTGTCCATGTGTGTGTGTGTTTGTCCATGTGTGTGTGTGTGTGTGTCCATGTGAGTGTGTGTCCATGTGTGTGTCCATGTGTGTGTCTATGTGTGTGTGTCCATGTGTGTCTCTGTGTGTCCATGTGAGTGTGTGTCCATGTGAGTGTGTGTCCATCTGTGTGTGTGTCCATGTGAGTGTGTGTCCATGTGTGTGTCTATGTGTGTGTGTCCATGTGTGTCTCTGTGTGTCCATGTGAGTGTGTGTCCATGTGAGTGTGTGTCCATCTGTGTGTGTGTCCATGTGTGTGTCCATGTGAGTGTGTGTCCATGTGTGTCTCTGTGTGTCCATGTGAGTGTGTGTCCATCTGTGTGTGTGTCCATGTGTGTGTCCATGTGAGTGTGTGTCCATGTGTGTGTCTATGTGTGTGTGTCCATGTGTGTCTCTGTGTGTCCATGTGAATGTGTGTCCATGTGTGTGTCCATGTGAGTGTGTGTCCATGTGTGTGTCTATGTGTGTGTGTCCATGTGTGTCTCTGTGTGTCCATGTGAGTGTGTGTCCATGTGAGTGTGTGTCCATCTGTGTGTGTGTCCATATGTGTGTCCATGTGTGTGTCCATGTGAGTGTGTGTCCATGTTTGCCCATGTGTCTGTCGGTGAGTGTGTCCATGTGTGTCTGTCCATGTGTGTGTGTGTGTGTGTCCATGTGTGTGTGTGTGTGTGTGTGTGTGTGTGTGTGTGTGTGTGTGTGTGCGTGTGTCCATGTGTGTGTGTGTTTGTCCATGAGTGTGTGTCTATGTTTATTTTGACCTGATAATGAAGTGACTCAGTCGTCAATCAAGTCAGTCTTGTTATCTAGTGCAGTGTGCTGTGATCTCACAGCTGATAAATGACTCCAGTGCAGAAACACGTGTCATGATGTCTTCATCAGCCTCACCAGGTCGTGAGTGAGCGTCACGCCTCTCTTGCTGCGAGACGTCTCGTTCACTCCGAACAGGAAGCTGCGCGACAACCTCAGCACTTCCTGAAAGATGGTGAAGTCCTGGTGTTCCTGCGGCGTCGTCTCCAGGAGCTCCTGCAGACCAGAGACCACCAGAGTGAGATGCAGAAGAATGAAGATCTGGGACCTGTTGTCTCCTCACACGAAGAACGAGAGTCGTCCTGGTGACTCGCTCCAGAGGCTTGTAGAGCAGAGCTGAGAGCAGAAGGTCTTGTTAGCGGGAGGAAGATGATCAATGAACACGTGACATATCAAAACTAACTTGTTTCCAAAGGTTTGTAAACTTGTTTCAAAGGTTTGTAAATGTGTTTCAATAGTTTGTATTTTTGTTTCAAGAGTTTGGCTCTTTGTTTAAAGAGTGTGTATTTTTGTTTAAAGGTTTCGTAAATGTGTTTCAAGAATTTGTTAATGTGTTTCTAGAGTTTGTATTTTTGTTTCAAGGTTTTGTAAATGTGTTTCAAGAGTTTGTTAATGTGTTTCAAGAGTTTGTTAATGTGTTTCAAGAGTTTGTTAATGTGTTTCAGGAGTTTGTAAATGTGTTTCAAGAGTTTGTTAATGTGTTTCAAGAGTTTGTTAATGTGTTTCAAGAGTTTGTAAATGTGTTTCAAGAGTTTGTTAATGTGTTTCAAGAGTTTGTAAATGTGTTTCAAGAGTTTGTAAATGTGTTTCAAGAGTTTGTAAATGTGTTTCAAGAGTTTGTAAATGTGTTTCAAGAGTTTGTTAATGTGTTTCAAGAGTTTGTTAATGTGTTTCAAGAGTTTGTAAATGTGTTTCAAGAGTTTGTTAATGTGTTTCAAGAGTTTGTAAATGTGTTTCAAGAGTTTGTTAATGTGTTTCAAGAGTTTGTAAATGTGTTTCAAGAGTTTGTAAATGTGTTTCAAGAGTTTGTAAATGTGTTTCAAGAGTTTGTAAATGTGTTTCAAGAGTGTGTTAATGTGTTTCAAGAGTTTGTAAATGTGTTTCAAGAGTTTGTTAATGTGTTTCAAGAGTTTGTAAATGCGTTTCAAGAGTTTGTTATGTGTTTCAAGAGTTTGTAAATGTGTTTCAAGAGTTTGTTAATGTGTTTCAAGAGTTTGTATTTTTGTTTCAAGAGTTTGGCTCTTTGTTTAAAGAGTGTGTATTTTTGTTTAAAGGTTTCGTAAATGTGTTTCAAGAATTTGTTAATGTGTTTCTAGAGTTTGTATTTTTGTTTCAAGGTTTTGTAAATGTGTTTCAAGAGTTTGTTAATGTGTTTCAAGAGTTTGTTAATGTGTTTCAAGAGTTTGTTAATGTGTTTCAGGAGTTTGTAAATGTGTTTCAAGAGTTTGTTAATGTGTTTCAAGAGTTTGTTAATGTGTTTCAAGAGTTTGTAAATGTGTTTCAAGAGTTTGTTAATGTGTTTCAAGAGTTTGTAAATGTGTTTCAAGAGTTTGTAAATGTGTTTCAAGAGTTTGTAAATGTGTTTCAAGAGTTTGTAAATGTGTTTCAAGAGTTTGTTAATGTGTTTCAAGAGTTTGTTAATGTGTTTCAAGAGTTTGTAAATGTGTTTCAAGAGTTTGTTAATGTGTTTCAAGAGTTTGTAAATGTGTTTCAAGAGTTTGTTAATGTGTTTCAAGAGTTTGTAAATGTGTTTCAAGAGTTTGTAAATGTGTTTCAAGAGTTTGTAAATGTGTTTCAAGAGTTTGTAAATGTGTTTCAAGAGTGTGTTAATGTGTTTCAAGAGTTTGTAAATGTGTTTCAAGAGTTTGTTAATGTGTTTCAAGAGTTTGTAAATGCGTTTCAAGAGTTTGTTATGTGTTTCAAGAGTTTGTAAATGTGTTTCAAGAGTTTGTTAATGTGTTTCAAGAGTTTGTATTTTTGTTTCAAGAGTTTGGGTCTTTGTTTAAAGAGTTTGTATTTTTGTTTAAAGGTTTCGTAAATGTGTTTCAAGAATTTGTTAATGTGTTTCTAGAGTTTGTATTTTTGTTTCAAGGTTTTGTAAATGTGTTTCAAGAGTTTGTAAATGTGTTTCAAGAGTTTGTTAATGTGTTTCAAGAGTTTGTTAATGTGTTTCAAGAGTTTGTTAATGTGTTTCAAGAGTTTGTAAATGTGTTTCAAGAGTTTGTAAATGTGTTTCAAGAGTTTGTAAATGTGTTTCAAGAGTTTGTTAATGTGTTTCAAGAGTTTGTAAATGTGTTTCAAGAGTTTGTTAATGTGTTTCAAGAGTTTGTAAATGTGTTTCAAGACTTTGTTAATGTGTTTCAAGAGTTTGTTAATGTGTTTCAAGAGTTTGTTAATGTGTTTCAAGAGTTTGTTAATGTGTTTCAAGACTTTGTTAATGTGTTTCAAGAGTTTGTAAATGTGTTTCAAGAGTTTGTAAATGTGTTTCAAGAGTTTGTAAATGTGTTTCAAGAGTTTGTTAATGTGTTTCAAGAGTTTGTAAATGTGTTTCAAGAGTTTGTAAATGTGTTTCAAGAGTTTGTTAATGTGTTTCAAGAGTTTGTTAATGTGTTTCAAGACTTTGTTAATGTGTTTCAAGAGTTTGTTAATGTGTTTCAAGAGTTTGTTAATGTGTTTCAAGAGTTTGTTAATGTGTTTCAAGACTTTGTTAATGTGTTTCAAGAGTTTGTAAATGTGTTTCAAGAGTTTGTAAATGTGTTTCAAGAGTTTGTTAATGTGTTTCAAGAGTTTGTAAATGTGTTTCAAGACTTTGTTAATGTGTTTCAAGAGTTTGTAAATGTGTTTCAAGAGTTTGTAAATGTGTTTCAAGAGTTTGTTAATGTGTTTCAAGAGTTTGTTAATGTGTTTCAAGAGTTTGTAAATGTGTTTCAAGACTTTGTTAATGTGTTTCAAGAGTTTGTTAATGTGTTTCAAGAGTTTGTAAATGTGTTTCAAGAGTTTGTTAATGTGTTTCAAGAGTTTGTAAATGTGTTTCAAGACTTTGTTAATGTGTTTCAAGAGTTTGTTAATGTGTTTCAAGAGTTTGTTAATGTGTTTCAAGAGTTTGTTAATGTGTTTCAAGACTTTGTTAATGTGTTTCAAGAGTTTGTAAATGTGTTTCAAGAGTTTGTAAATGTGTTTCAAGACTTTGTTAATGTGTTTCAAGAGTTTGTAAATGTGTTTCAAGAGTTTGTAAATGTGTTTCAAGAGTTTGTTAATGTGTTTCAAGAGTTTGTAAATGTGTTTCAAGACTTTGTTAATGTGTTTCAAGAGTTTGTAAATGTGTTTCAAGAGTTTGTAAATGTGTTTCAAGAGTTTGTTAATGTGTTTCAAGAGTTTGTAAATGTGTTTCAAGACTTTGTTAATGTGTTTCAAGAGTTTGTTAATGTGTTTCAAGAGTTTGTTAATGTGTTTCAAGAGTTTGTTAATGTGTTTCAAGAGTTTGTTAATGTGTTTCAAGAGTTTGTAAATGTGTTTCAAGACTTTGTTAATGTGTTTCAAGAGTTTGTTAATGTGTTTCAAGAGTTTGTTAATGTGTTTCAAGAGTTTGTTAATGTGTTTCAAGAGTTTGTTAATGTGTTTCAAGAGTTTGTAAATGTGTTTCAAGACTTTGTTAATGTGTTTCAAGAGTTTGTTAATGTGTTTCAAGAGTTTGTTAATGTGTTTCAAGAGTTTGTTAATGTGTTTCAAGAGTTTGTTAATGTGTTTCAAGAGTTTGTTAATGTGTTTCAAGAGTTTGTTAATGTGTTTCAAGAGTTTGTTAATGTGTTTCAAGAGTTTGTTAATGTGTTTCAAGAGTTTGTTAATGTGTTTCAAGACTTTGTTAATGTGTTTCAAGAGTTTGTAAATGTGTTTCAAGACTTTGTTAATGTGTTTCAAGAGTTTGTTAATGTGTTTCAAGAGTTTGTAAATGTGTTTCAAGAGTTTGTTAATGTGTTTCAAGAGTTTGTTAATGTGTTTCAAGAGTTTGTAAATGTGTTTCAAGAGTTTGTAAATGTGTTTCAAGAGTTTGTAAATGTGTTTCAAGAGTTTGTTAATGTGTTTCAAGAGTTTGTAAATGTGTTTCAAGAGTTTGTTAATGTGTTTCAAGAGTTTGTAAATGTGTTTCAAGAGTTTGTAAATGGGTTTCAAGAGTTTGTAAATGGGTTTCAAGAGTTTGTTAATGTGTTTCAAGAGTTTGTTAATGTGTTTCAAGAGTTTGTAAATGGGTTTCAAGAGTTTGTAAATGGGTTTCAAGAGTTTGTAAATGTGTTTCAAGAGTTTGTTAATGTGTTTCAAGAGTTTGTAAATGTGTTTCAAGAGTTTGTAAATGTGTTTCAAGAGTTTGTAAATGTGTTTCAAGAGTTTGTATTGTTGTTTGTTCCCCGGCACCGTAGGAAAAGGTGTATCTGACGTAACTAAAAACAAAGGTACCTTCAAACGTGTACTCCATCCTGCTTTTATCAGCACTGTTGATGGACAGCATGCTCTGGAATAATGAGGTTATTGTGGATGTTCATCAGTTTCCTCCATTGTTCTCGTCTCACCTCGGCCAGGGTCCGAAAGCGAGGGTCCGACTGTGTGCACTTCCTCACCACGTCCACAGCATCAGTGTAATTAGAAATAAAACCTCCGTAGACTCCGATCTGGTTCACCTGGAGGAGCGACATGTTAGGAGCTGAAGAAGAAGATCAAGTCCGTCCAACAAACCAGTTTCAGGAACAGATCCCCGACCGTCAGCTGGAACCCTGGGTGTCTGTGGTCGGCTGGAGTCGGGCTGATCTCGGGGCGACAGTGAGGGATCACACGGGCCTCCAGCTCGGTATAAAAGTGCTGGTGAATCTCTCGGAGCTCTGGAACCTGGTAGAAAACCATCTGGACCTCATGACAGGACAGAACCGGCTTGGAGGTTCCAGCTGACGCCTGAAGAGCCTTCATGGGCTGGAGAGACACAAGTGGTGGTTAGAGATGGAGCGACACAGTAGTCTTATGATACGATATATTATTACAATACGATATATTCATCTCACAATACGATATATTCATCTCACAATACGATATATTCATCTCACAATACGATATATTCATCTCACAATACGATATATTCATCTCACAATACGATATATTCATCTTACAATACGATATATTCATCTCACAATACGATATATTCATCTCACAATACGATATATTCATCTCACAATACGATATATTCATCTCACAATACGATATATTCATCTTACAATACGATATATTCATCTCACAATACGATATATTCATCTCACAATACGATATATTTATCTCACAATACGATATATTCATCTTACAATACGATATATTCATCTCACAATACGATATATTTATCTCACAGTACGATATATTTATCTCACAATACTATATATTCATCTCACAATACGACATATTTATCTCACGATAGGATATATTCATCTTAGAATACGATATATTCATCTCACAATACGATATATTTATCTCACAATACGATATATTCATCTTACAATACGATATATTCATCTCACAATACGATATATTCATCTCACAATACAATATATTCATTTCACAATACGATATATTTATCTCACAATACGATAAATTTATCTCACAATACAATATATTCATCTCACAATACGATATATTTATCTCACAATACAATATATTCATTTCACAATACGATATATTTATCTCACAATTAGATATATTTATCTCACAATACGATATATTCATCTCACAATACGATATATTTATCTCACAATACGATATATTCATCTCACAATACGATATATTCATCTCACAATACGATATATTTATCTCACAATACGATATATTCATCTCACAATACGATATATTCATCTCACAATACGATATATTCATCTCACAATTAGATATATTTATCTCACAATACAATATATTCATCTCACAATACGATATATTTATCTCACAATACGATATATTCATCTCACAATTAGATATATTTATCTCACAATACAATATATTCATCTCACAATACAATATATTCATCTCACAATACGATATATTCATCTCACAATACGATATATTCATCTCACAATACGATATATTTATCTCACAATACAATATATTCATCTCACAATACGATATATTCATCTCACAATACGATATATTCATCTCACAATACGATATATTTATCTCACAATACGATATATTCATCTCACAATACGATATATTCATCTCACAATACGATATATTTATCTCACAATACGATATATTCATCTCACAATACGGTATATTCATCTCACAATACGATATATTTATCTCACAATACGATATATTATTCTCACAATACGATATATTATTCTCACAATACGATATATTCATCTCACAATACGATATATTATTCTCACAATACGATATATTCATCTCACAATACGATATATTCATCTCACGATACGGTATATTCGTCTCACAATACGATATATTCATCTCACAATACGATATATTCATCTCACAATACGATATATTCATCTCACGATACGATATATTCATCTCACAATACGATATATTCATCTTACAATACGATATATTCATCTTACAATACGATATATTCATCTCACAATACGATATATTCATTTCACAATAAGATATATTCATCTCACAATACAATATATTCATCTTACAATACGATATATTCATCTCACAATACGATATATTCATCTCACAATACGATATATTATTCTCACAATACGATATATTCATCTCACAATACGATATATTATTCTCACAATATGATATATTATTCTCACAATACGATATATTTATCTCACATTACGATATATTCATCTCACAATACGATATATTATTCTCACAATACGATATATTTATCTCACATTACTATATATTCATCTCACAATACGATATATTTATCTCACAATACAATATGTTATTATCACAATACGATACATTCATCTCACAATACGATGTATTATTCTCACAATACGATATATTATTCTCACAATACGATATATTATTCTCACAATACGATATATTCATCTCACAATACGATATATTCATCTCACGATACGATATATTCGTCTCACAATACGATATATTCATCTCACAATACGATATATTCATCTCACAATACGATATATTCATCTCACAATACGATATATTATTCTCACAATACAATATATATTCATCTGACAATACGATATATTATTCTCACAATACGATATATTCATCTCACGATACGATATATTCATCTCACAATACGATATATTCATCTTACAATACGATATATTATTCTCACAATACGATATATTCATCTCACGATACGATATATTCATCTCACAATACGATATATTCATCTTTCAATACGATATATTCATCTTACAATACGATATATTCATCTCACAATACGATATATTCATCTCACAATACGATATATTAATCTCACAATACGATATATTCATCTCACAATACGATATATTATTCTCACAATACGATATATTCATCTCACGATACGATATATTCATTTCACAATACGATATATTCATCTCACAATACGATATATTCATCTTACAATACGATATATTCATCTCACAATACGATACATTCATCTCACAATACGATATATTCATCTTACAATACGATATATTATTCTCAGAATACGAGATATTCATCTTACAATACGATATATTCATCTCACAATATGATATATTCATCTCACAATACGATATATTCATCTCACAATACGATATATTCATCTCACAATACGATATATTCATCTCACAATACGATATATTCATCTTACAATACGATATATTCATCTCACAATACGATATATTCATCTTACAATACGATATATTAATCTCACAATACGATATATTCATCTTACAATACGATATATTCATTTCACAATACGATATATTCATCTCACAATACGATATATTCATCTTACAATACAATATATTCATCTCACAATACGATATATTTATCTCACAATACGATATATTCATCTTACAATACGATATATTCATCTCACAATACGATATATTTATCTCACAATACGATATATTCATCTTACAATACGATATATTCATCTCACAATACGATATATTCATTTCACAATACGATATATTTATCTCACGATACGATATATTTATGTCACGATACGCTATATTCATCTCACGATACGATATATTCATCTCACAATCCGATATATTATTCTCACAATACGATATATTCATCTCACAATACGATATATTCATCTCACAATACGATATATTCATCTCATGATACGATATATTTATCTCACGATACCATATATTTATGTCACGATATGCTATATTCATCTCACGATACGATATATTCATCTCACAATACGATATATTATTCTCACAATACGATATATTCATCACACAATACGATATATTTATCTCACAATACGATATATTCATCTCACAATACGATATATTATTCTCACAATACAATATATTTATCTCACGATACGCTATATTTATCTCACGATACAATATATTCATCTCACAATACGATATATTATTCTCACAATACGATATATTATTCTCACAATACGATATATTCATCTCACAATACGATATATTATTCTCACAATACGATATATTATTCTCACAATACGATATATTCATCTCACAATACGATATATTCATCTCACAATACGATATATTATTCTCACAATACGATATATTCATCTCACGATACGATACATTTATCTCACAATACGATATATTTATCTCACAATACGATATATTACTTTCACAATACGATATATATTTATCTCACGATATGATATATTTATCTCACGATACGATATATTAATCTCACAATACGATATATTAATCTCACAATACGATATATTAATCTCACAATACGATATATTCATCTCACAATACGATATATTTATCTCACAATACAATATATTCATCTCACGATACGATATATTCATCTCACAATACGATATATTCATCTCACAATACGATATATTCATCTCACAATACGATATATTTATCTCACGATACGTTATATTTATGTCACGATACGATATATTCATCTTACAATACGATATATTCATCTCACGATACGATATATTCATCTCACGATACGATAAATTCATCTCACAATACGATATATTCATCTCACAATATGATATATTCATCTCACGATACGATATATTCATCTCAAAATACGATATATTCATCTCACAATACGATATATTCATCTTACAATACGATATATTCATCTCACAATACGATAAATTCATCTCACAATACGATATATTCATCTCACAATACGATATATTCATCTCACGATACGATAAATTCATCTCACAATACGATATATTCATCTCACTATACGATATATTCATCTCACGATACGATATATTCATTTCACAATACGATATATTCATCTCACAATACGATATATTCATCTTACAATACGATATATTCATCTCACAATACGATACATTCATCTCACAATACGATATATTCATCTTACAATACGATATATTATTCTCAGAATACGAGATATTCATCTTACAATACGATATATTAATCTCACAATACGATATATTCATCTCACAATACGATATATTCATCTCACAATACGATATATTCATCTCACAATACGATATATTCATCTCACAATACGATATATTCATCTTACAATACGATATATTCATCTCACAATACGATATATTCATCTTACAATACGATATATTAATCTCACAATACGATATATTCATCTTACAATACGATATATTCATTTCACAATACGATATATTCATCTCACAATACAATATATTCATCTCACAATACGATATATTTATCTCACAATACGATATATTCATCTTACAATACGATATATTCATCTCACAATACGATATATTCATCTCACAATACGATATATTCATCTCACGATACGATATATTCATCTCACAATCCGATATATTATTCTCACAATACGATATATTCATCTCACAATACGATATATTCATCTCACAATACGATATATTCATCTCATGATACGATATATTTATCTCACGATACCATATATTTATGTCACGATATGCTATATTCATCTCACGATACGATATGTTCATCTCACAATACGATATATTATTCTCACAATACGATATATTCATCACACAATACGATATATTTATCTCACAATACGATATATTCATCTCACAATACGATATATTATTCTCACAATACAATATATTTATCTCACGATACGCTATATTTATCTCACGATACAATATATTCATCTCACAATACGATATATTATTCTCACAATACGATATATTATTCTCACAATACGATATATTCATCTCACAATACGATATATTATTCTCACCATACGATATATTATTCTCACAATACGATATATTCATCTCACAATACGATATATTCATCTCACAATACGATATATTATTCTCACAATACGATATATTCATCTCACGATACGATACATTTATCTCACAATACGATATATTTATCTCACAATACGATATATTACTTTCACAATACGATATATATTTATCTCACGATACGATATATTCAGCTCACGATACGATATATTCATCTTACAATACGATATATTAATCTCACAATACGATATATTCATCTCACAATACGATATATTTATCTCACGATACGTTATATTTATGTCACGATACGATATATTCATCTTACAATACGATATATTCATCTCACAATACGATAAATTCATCTCACAATACGATATATTCATCTCACAATACGATATATTCATCTCACGATACGATATATTCATCTCACAATACGATATATTATTCTCACAATACGATATATTATTCTCACAATACGATATATTCATCTCACGATACGATATATTATTCTCACAATACAATATATTATTCTCACAATACGATATATTCATCTCACAATACGATATATTCATCTCACAATACGATATATTATTCTCACAATACGATATATTCATCTCACGATACGATACATTTATCTCACAATACGATATATTTATCTCACAATACGATATATTACTTTCACAATACGATATATATTTATCTCACGATACAATATATTCAGCTCACGATACGATATATTCATCTTACAATACGATATATTATTCTCACAATACGATATATATTTATCTCACGATATGATATATTTATCTCACGATACGATATATTAATCTCACATTACGATATATTAATCTCACAATACGATATATTAATCTCACAATACGATATATTCATCTCACAATACGATATATTTATCTCACGATACGTTATATTTATGTCACGATACGATATATTCATCTTACAATACGATATATTCATCTCACAATACGATAAATTCATCTCACAATACGATATATTCATCTCACAATACGATATATTCATCTCACGATACGATATATTCATCTCACGATACGATAAATTCATCTCACAATACGATATATTCATCTCACGATACGATATATTCATCTCACAATACGATATATTCATCTCACAATACGATGTATTCATCTCACAATACGATATATTAATCTCACAATACGCTATATTTATCTCGCGATACAATATATTCATCTGACAATACGACATATTCATCTCACAATGCGATATATTTATCTCACAAAACGATATATTCATCTCACAATACGATATATTTATCTCACAATACGATATATTCATCTCACAATACGATATTCATCTCACAATACGATATATTTATCTCACAATACGATATATTTATCTCACAAAACGATATATTCATCTCACAATACAATATATTTATCTCACAATACGATATATTCATCTCACAATACGATATTCATCTCACAATACGATATATTTATCTCACAATACGATATATTCATCTCACAATACGATATTCATCTCACAATACGATATATTTATCTTACAATACGATATATTTATCTCACAATACGATATATTCATCTCACAATACGATATATTCATCTCACAATACGATATATTATTCTAACAATACGATATATTCATCTCACGATACGATATATTTATCTCACAATACGATATATTACTTTCACAATACGATATATTCATCTCACAATACGATATATTCATCTCACAATACGATATATTTATCTCACAATACGATATATTACTTTCACAATACGATATATTACTTTCACAATACGATATATTCATCTCACAATACGATATATTCATCTCACAATACGATATATTATTCTAACAATACGATATATTCATCTCACAATACGATATATTATTCTAACAATACGAT